>NC_053497.1:169809715-170109715 GCF_905171775.1 Rana temporaria
TCTGCTTTACACGATTACATTGGCTTTATTCACTTTCCTTTAAAAGGTAACATTTCTCATGTCTGCTTTAGAATTTTTCTTAGAGAAGTTTTGATGTCCTTGTTTCTCAGGCTGTAAATTAACGGGTTGAGCATTGGGATAATGACACTGTACACAACACTGATGTCCCGATCATAGGTCGGCGAGTAGATGGAGCCTGGTCGAAAGTACATAAATATAATTGTGCTGTAGAGGAGGATGACCATGGTTAGGTGAGATGAACAAGTAGAGAAGGTCTTCCTTCTTCCTTGGGATGACTTCAGAGCCAACACAGCTCTGATAATTAGCACATAGGATACAAGGATGAAGAGTAATGGGCTAAACACCACAATAGAGGCTTCAATAAAGCCAGCCTGGTTTAGAATTTCTGAACCACCTGAACAGGATAGCTGCATTATTACAGGAAGGTCACAAAAGTAGTGGTCGATTACCCATCTACAGAATGGCCGATAAGTAGTCAGCACAATGCAGAAAGCAGAGTGGAGGCACACGATAATCCAACAGAAAGCCACCAGAAATTTACAGGTCCCACTGTTCATAATAATCAGGTAACGTAGAGGGAAACAAACTGCACAGAATCGGTCAAAGGCCATGACGGTCAACAAATAACTGTCCATGTTGGCCACTGCCAGAAACAGGAATAGCTGGACAATACAGCCATGGATAGAGATGTGGGTGTCTCCAGACAGGAGGCCATACAATGTCCTTGGAATGATAATGGAAGTAAAACATACATCCACAAAGGCAAGGTTCCCCATCAAGACATACATTGGGGTGTGAAGTTGTAGCTGTGAAACAATAAGCACGAGGATGAATGTGTTTCCAGCAATACAGAAGACATAGGAAGCCAAGAAGAAGGTGGAGAGAGGAAGGATAAGGTGAGGTATATCAGAAAATCCCAAAAGAACAAAGCCAGTGAGAGTCTTATTCTCAGGCGGCTCCATATGTATATTAAACAGTTACAAATATGAAGAAAAGATTAGGATCGCATCATGGTGCCAAACATCTGAATGAAAAAATATAACCTGTTTTAAAATAAATCATGGGGCATAAGACATTATACAGAATAACAAGATCAGAAGAAGGCTACACTGCACAGAAAAAGTTGAATAAGACATTAAAGATTATCTAAATCCATACATTATACCATACATTACAGCAAATACTGTGTACATTCTCCTAAGCTGTCAAACAGCGTAATCCCTTTCCTTTGTGTATGTCATACCTTTAGTTGATTATGCCAGGAAGGTGTATGCCCAGACATTTCCGACGGGAAAACAAGGAGAGCTTTTGGCTGGGAATCCCGGCCGTATGTATGCTCCCTCGCAGTTTTTCCGATGGGAAAACTGCCAAAAATTGCCAGACAAAAAAAGAGAACCTGCTTTATTTTTTCCCGCCGGGATTCCCGACTCAAAATAATTCCGCATTGACTTCAATTGGATTCAATACCGAATGCGGCCGGAGGTGGGGGGGCGCCAGAGAGCACCGAAAACTGCCGAAAAGGCCCGAGGACACTTCGGCTTGTTTCCTGCGCCCCTGTACCTCAGGCCAAATGAGGTGCTGCAGGCCAATGTTCGGCTTTTCTCAGCTCCTGCGCCCCCGTACCTCAGGCCAAATGAGGTACTGCAGGCCTATTTAGCTTGAATTCTGTTTGTCTTACGAGTCACTCACAAACCGAGTCAGAATAAAAAAAAAATTGCCTGCAAATCAAAACGCTCTCAAACTAAGTTACTCTTAAACCCGAGTGTAACAGGATGACCCATGACACCCAGAGACTTTTGAGGGATGGGGGATACTCCTGTGCCAGCGGCCCTAAGAACTCTTGGGTCTAAGTTCACCCTGTGCCCCTTTTGGGCATAGGGTGGCTAATAAATCATAATTCATGTATTACATGAGATGGGACATTAATAATAATTCATGTTTGCAGGATGTCTTGAGATATCACAAGTTGTTGGCTATTCAATGTGGGGACACATTCTTTTGAAAGGTGTTAATTGCATCTATTCCTAGACATTTCATTGTCCATTGTGTAAAGGTGTTAATCCAGGTCTGCTCCCAGACCTCTAATTATGTATGCTAAATACTGTTTTGTGTGTGGAATGGAACTTGTCAAGCTGTATGCGGAGACAGAACGTCTGTCTAAAGATATGGTTTGAGGGGAATGCATTGTGTGATGGTGTTTTGGTTGAATTCTGTTAATGAAGGAATGTGCAGAGATTAGGTCATGATAATTATAGCCCGGCGCCGAGATGTCTAGAATGTTTAGTAATTAGCTCAAAGAATGTGATTGAAGCCCCCCAAGGTGTGATGTGTGGGTGGGGAGTTAATTGTTCCTGTGCCTTGAAAACTGTATAAAAGCTGAGAGTGAACCATTAAAGTTGTCTTCATTTTGGAACAAGTACAGAGCTGCATGTCTCGTCTTGATTCTGGGGAAATGGGATGGATCGGGTCCTGTTGGTTGGAGTGTCGATAAGCTGTCTTGGAAGGTCGTAAACGGTGGTGACCGTTACACCGAGGTTCCACTGTACAGAGATGGAGCTCATTCTTTCCTAGTTGTTGAGCAGTAACACAGGTAGTACATACAAAGCATCTTCAAAATGTGCAGAGGGGGAAAACATGAACAAAGTAAAGCTGGGTACACACTATAAGAATTCATAGTTACATAGGAGTTGGTTTACTAAAGGCAAATTCTACATAGTGCAAGTGTTTTGTGCAAATTATATTAGGCCTTAGGAATGAAGTGCCTGCACTTTGTCATCCACTCTTCACAGCCAATCACTATCTTGCTTAAACTTTCTAGACTGCCCTAGCAGCATAAAAAGGAGATGCTGGTTGACAGGAATAGGAAATACAGAAATTCTACAGTCAGACACGTATTCACACCCCTTGAAATTTTCCACATTTTGTCATGTTACAACCAAAAAACGTAAATGTATTTTATTGGGATTTTATGTGATAGACCAACACAAAGTGGCACATAATTGTGAAGTGGAAGGAAAATGATAAATGGTTTTCAACATTTTTGCCAAATAAATGTAGCGCCTGGTTACTTTAGGTACCGGTGCTATCTAAATTTAGAGGGAGATCAGTGTTGTTAAACTCTGATCCAAATTGTTATGTGTTAAACAGGGTCTCTGTCTCAGCTTGGCTGTGCTGTGGGCTTATTCTGTTGTGCTTGGGTGTTCTTCCAGGTGGCAGCAGTAGAGTCAAGGTTTGGGTGCTCTTTCCCAGCAGCCAATCAGGAGGGTTTGACCTCGCTGTGCATGCTGGGGAGGGGTATTTATGGGGCAGACGCCATTGGTTCTGGGTCTTCTTCGAGTGTGGCACCCACCTTTTAGGGTGACCACATCACGGCGCCCCGGCGATATGGCCTACCTGGCCGGGGCGTGCGTGCCACGCAGTGTTCCTGGTTCCGGGACTATGTTGGCCCGGAGCATCTGAACAGCGACGGGGACCCAGTGTGCGACTGGGTTCCCACCTTTGAGGATCCCAAGCTGTATTGCTGCTCGGTGGGGAGTCAATCTGAGGAGCGCCATTGAGAGGCTGGCGATCCAAAAGGGCCTTGACAAACCACCGGGGATAAAGGTAGCCGGACACTGAAGGATTGATCACCTGTCAGTCGGTACCTGGGCGACAAGTTGAAGGAGATCCAGGCGTAATTCATCTAAGGAGGATTATCTCCGTAACTACAAATCAGAGAGGGCCTGTGGCAGAGGTGTCTCCCTGAAGTTCACCAAGGAGGGTCTGTGGCAGAGACTTTTCCTCAAGTTCATGTTCACCAAGGAGGGTCTGTGGCAGAGACTTTATCCTACAAATGTTTGAGTGATACTCCGGCTGTCAGGTCAGTGAGAGAGGCCTGTCCGGGTACCCTAAACCCACTCAGGCAGGAGTGGCGCAGAGAAGTATTACGCTTGGGAGCAGGACTGTTTCCCTATCATCATGCCTGAATCTGCTGTTCTCCTTTCTTCTTCAACTTTACTTTCCTCACCACAAGTTTATTGTTTTTACCCGGCTGGGTAATAAAGAGCACAGCAAAGGGCACCTATTGTGGACATTCCTTTACCTCTACCAAATGCAATATGCATCATCCACCCCTAGGAATTCGGGGGAGCCATGAGGTAATCGTGCCACCCAAAACAACCAGCAGCTCCTCCGGGGGTAGTGCTACATAAATATGAGAAAAGTGTGGGGTACCTTTGTATAGCACCCCCCTGAGTCAATACTTTGTAGAACCACCTTTCACTGCAATTACAGCTGCAAGTCTTTTTGGGGATGTCTCTACCAGCTTTGCACATATAGAGAGTGACATCTTTGCCCATTCTTTGCAAAATAGCTCAAACTATGTTAGATTGGATGGAGAGCGTCTATGAGCAGCAATTTTCAAGTCTTGTCACAGATTCTCAATTGGATTTAGGTCAGGACCTTGACTGGGCCATTCTAACACATTAATATGGTTTTGATCCAAACCATTCCATCGTAGCTCTGCCTGTATGTTTAGGGTCGTTGTCCTGCTAGAAGGTGAACCTTTACCCCAGTCTCAGGTCTTGCAGACTTTAACAGGTTTTCTTTTAAGATTGCCCTGTACAGTGGGGATCGAAAGTTTGGGCACCCCAGGTAAAAATTTGTATTAATGTGCGTAACGAAGCCAAGGAAAGATGGAAAAATCTCCAAAAGGCATCAAATTACAGATTAGACATTCTTATAATATGTCAAAAAAAGTTATATTTTATTCCATCATTTACACTTTCAAAATTACAGAAAACAAAAAATGGCGTCTGGAAAAGTTTGGGCACCCTGTAGAATTTATAGCATGCACTGCCCCCTTTGCAAAGCTGAGACCTGCCAGTGTCATGGATTGTTCTCAATCATCGTCTGGGAAGACCAGGTGATGTCAATCTCAAAGGTTTTAAATGCCCAGACTCATCTGACCTTTCCCCAACAATCAGCACCATGGGTTCTTCTAAGCAGTTGTCTAGAAAACTGAAAATAATTGACGCTCACAAAGCTGGAGAAGGCTATAAGAAGATAGCAAAGCGTTTTCAGATGTCAATATCCTCTGTTCGGAATGTAATTAAGAAATGGCAGTCATCAGGAACAGTGGAAGTTAAAGCAAGATCTGGAAGACCAAGAAAAATATCAGACAGAACAGCTCGCAGGATTGTGAGAAAAGCAATTCAAAACCCACGTTTGACTGCACTATCCCTCCAGAAAGATCTGGCAGACACTGGAGTGGTGGTACACTATTCCACTATAAAGAGATACTTGTACAAATATGGTCTTCATGGAAGAGTCATCAGAAGAAAACCTCTTCTACGTCCTCACCACAAAGATTAGCGTTTGAACTTTGCAAATGAACATATAGACAAGCCTGATGCATTTTGGAAACAAGTTATGTGGACCGATGAGGTTAAAATAGAACTTTTTGGCCGGAATGAGCAGAATTTAATGAAAAGAACCTCTGTCCAAATGTTAAGCATGGGGGTGGATCAATCATTTTTTGGGGTTGTATTTCAGCCAGTGGCAAAGGGAACATTTCATGAGTAGAAGGAAAAATGGATTCAATAAAATGTCAACAAATTTTGGATGGTAACTTAATGCCATCTGTGAAAAAGCTGAAGTTAAAGAGAGGATGGCTTCTACAAATGGATAATGATCCTAAACACACCTCAAAATCCACGGGGGATTACATCAAGAGGAGTACACTGAAGGTTTTTCCATGGCCTTCACAATCTCCTGACCTCAACATAATTGAAAATCTATGGATAGACCTTAAAAGAGCAGTGCGTGACAGACAGCCCAGAAATCTCAAAGCACTGGAAGACTTTTGTAAGGAAGAATGGGCAAAGATACCTCAAACACGAATTGAAAGACTCTTGGCTGGCTACAAAAAGCGTTTACAAGCTGTGATACTTGCCAAAAGGGGAAGTACAAGATATTAACTCTGCAGGGTGCCCAAACTTTTGCAGACGCCATTTTTTTGTTTTCTGTAATTTTGAAAGTGTAAATGATGGAAAAAAAATCTAACTTTTTTTGACATATTATAAGAATGTCTAATCTGTAATTTAATGCCTTTTGGAGATTTTTCCATCTTTCCTTGGCTTCGTTATGCACATTAATACAAATTTTTACCTGGAGTGCCCAAACATTCGAACCCCACTGTATTTGTCTCCATTCATCTTCCCATCAACTCTGACCAGCAAGCCACAAGCCAAACCAGGAACCTTTCCCTAAAGTATCTAATGCAGAGTGACTTGCACATATGTAGATCGCTGGGTAATTTGATTTCTGAAGCAGGACAGTCTGACTCCTATCTAATTCTCTCCCTCAGAGCAGCAGCAGCCTTTCCCTACCCTATCTAAAGCAGAGTGACGTGCTGTGCTTTGTGCCTCTAGCTTATATAGAGGCTGGGTGTGATGGCTTCTAGGTCACACAAGTTAAACAAATGTTCATTGGCTGCCCTGCAGCGCGCCATTACATTCCCGAACCCGAACTCACAGTAAATTGTTTGGGTTCAGGTCCGGGTACCAAAAACCCAAAAGTCCGGTACGAACCCGAACTTTACAGTTCGCTCAACCCTAATCAGAGGTTATTCAGGAAGGATTCAATCCATTCATTTTCTTTAGCAGTATAAATTTCATGGGGAAAAATGCATTAATTTCATATTTCCTTATTGAAGTTATCTAGTTGTCTCACAATATCTAAGAAGGCCTCTAATATCCTGATTATCCTGTTTATCTTAGCTGACTATATACCAAAGGAATGTCATTACAAACTGACCAGGTAATTTTGCTTGCAAAGGGAGTTGGTCATTCCTTACACACAAGTCTTATATACTACAGCTATAACTTAAAATATTCACTGCCTACCAGGGCGAGCAGGTACCTGGGTCCGATCATCTGACCACGCCGCAAAAGAAAGTGGGACTCCCTGGCGAAACAGCATCTTTAGCTAAGTATTCTTGTGATATTTTCTAATATTATTATTATCTGTATCTGTTATTACTTAATAAAATGTTATACTGATAAGTGTTTGTGTGATCTCTCTTTGCACATATTTAATACAACTTCAGAAAACCGAAACTATCACTTATCCGTAATAAAATAAAATAGCATTATAAAAAAAATTATATTTAAGGTTCAGGACAGGTCCAGGTCCACTTACCCATCATAAGTGTGAACATGAAGTTTGTTTTAGATGTCACACCCGGTAATGTCATTTGCTCTAATTCACTACTTCAGATTGATATAAAGTCCACTGGATCTGCAAAACAGTCCAGACACACCATGACTCCCGGGCTGTCTCTGCTCATGTCAATTTATAGTACTCTGGAGGGTGCCAGAAATTCCCATGAGACACAATTATAATCCTACCAGGTGTACAGGGAAATTAAATCACAGATTGATTAGGAGCGATGGGGATTGTTTTTTAAACATTTGCTTTAATTGTCAGCTATATCTGATATGCACTGGGAATAAAATATTGAAACGTAAGTTGAACATTTTTGGATAGATTTGATGTTTATCTTGATTTTAGAAAGCACTGTTAATGTCCATTGAACGTGTTTTTTTAGGGTAAAGAAAACATATTCTGTACGATATCCCGTAGATCGCTGCAATACATGCCCAGTTCTCCATGTTTGATCCCTTTGTAGTGCCCTGCTACTTTCATAGCTGGTGCTGCCTTAAATTTAGAGGGTAGTCAGAGATTTAGTTACCTCTGACATTGTTATTTTGGCCAAATTTGGGCCTCTGTTCCAGCCATGGCTGTACTGTGAGTGAACACTATTGCTGCCTGGGGTGCCTGTACCACCCCAGGCCGAGGCTTGCAGAAGTCAGGTCAGGGCGTATTGGGTGTTTTTCCTCAGCAGCCAATCAGTGGGGGTTGGATGCCCCGCTGTGCATGCTGGGGGAGAGTACTTAAGGGACAGACATCATAAGTTCTGGGTCGAAGTTGTGTTGAGGCCATCCCTGGCTGTCGTCCCATTGTGTGGCCCTCATGGCTGTGGGTGTTGTAATTTACCTTGTAGGCCCGGTAGTCAGACTGAGTCTACAGTTGCAGAGTGGTCCTGTGCTGTCTGTCCTGAGGGAGGAAGCCGCCCGATGAAGAACCTGTCTAGGGGAGTACTGAGCACAAGGCTGGTATCTCAGGAGAGGCCTTAGACTTCATCTAAGGCCTGCTACTTTCATAGCTGGTGCTGCCTTAAATTTAGAGGGTAGTCAGAGATTTAGTTATCTCTGACATTGTTATTTTGGCCAAATTTGGGCCTCTGTTCCAGCCATGGCTGTACTGTGAGTGAACACTATTGCTGCCTGGGGTGCCTGTACCACCCCAGGCCGAGGGTGGCAGAAGTCAGGTCAGGGCGTATTGGGTGTTTTTCCTCAGAAGCCAATCAGTGGGGGTTGGTCGCCCCGCTGTGCATGCTGGGGGAGAGTACTTAAGGGACAGACATCTTAAGTTCTGGGTCGAAGTTGTGTTGAGGCCATCCCTGGCTGTCGTCCCCCCCCCCCCCGTGTGTGTGGCCCTCATGGCCATGGGTGTGTGTTCCAGGCTCCGGGACCAGTTGGTCCGGAGTTGTATTTTACCTTGTAGGCCCGGTAGTCAGACTGAGTCTACAGTTGCAGAGTGGTCCTGTGCTGTCCATCCTGAGGGAGGAAGCCGCCCGATGAAGAACCTGTCTAGGAGAGCACCGAGCACAAGGCTGGTATCTCAGGAGAGGCCTTAGACTTCATCGAAGGATGCACCGTTACTGAGAGGCTGGGTGATGATCGCCTGTCAGTCCTGAATTGACTGAAGTTTATTCAAGAGAGATCCGGGGGCTTAATCCTGTGCTGAAAAGGATTCTGGACCGAGAAAATCTCCATCTTTGGGAAGGTCTGTGGCAGAGACTTTGCTAAAGTTCCGTGTGACACTCTGGCTGCTAGGCTGGTGAGAGAGGCCTATCCAGGTGCGCTATACCCACTCTGGCTAGAGTGGCGACAAGAGTTTACCGCTGGAAGCAGGACTGTTTCTGAACAAAGTTATACGCCTGAACCTACTAATTACTATTACTTCTACCTTTCTCAACTACTACCACTTTTATCATTTTATCATGTTTCTCCAGGTGTCCTGTCAGCCCTGGGAACTGCAATGTGCACCCCTGGTGACCCCTCCTGGGATGGGCGGGTGCCATGCACCGCACATCGACGTCACGTATATACGTCCACGTGTGGCGCGTCCTGACTGGGACGCCGCCGCGTTGGCGGTAATTGTCCATCTGTGTGCAACATGGGGGTCGTTTTTGGCACCAACCGCCAGGTTTCTTTGACGCTTAGGCAGCGGTGCCTTCTGACCCATACGCACGCATCATGACATTGGGGTTGTGTGCTTGGGCCGTGCCCTCTTAAGCCCATCACTGTTTGGTCTCACTCGTGGCTCCCAGTCCCTCACAACCATTGTACTCCTAAAGATTAACATCTATGCTTCTATACAAGGTAAAAGTCTTAGGCCCCATGCACACGAGACGCTGCTAAACTCAAGTTCAGAGGCATTTGGGCATTTTTTTCAACTGCCCCTGAACACATTTAATGTTATCCTATGTGTCCATGCACACAATCATGTTTTTTGGCGTTTTAAAGCAGTTGGGTTTATGTCCGTTTTTTCAGACGCAAAATTTTGGGTTCAGAAGTTTTTTTTTGCGTTTTAAACTTTGGGAGGGTCTACAATGTCTTTGAGATAAGCGCTGACAGCCGCAAACGCAGTACAACGCCGCTAATCGCGGCAAAACACAGCGAAATTCGCGGCAAAAACGGGCGTTTTAAACGCCGGTTTTTGCCTTTGAAAACATGAGTTTAGAGGTGTTTGTAATTGCTTCTCGTGTGCATGGGGCCTTAGTCTATGAACACCCATGGTTCAGAGGAGGGCTGCAAGACCTGTGATTTTATCTTACGATTGGACTACATTACCCCATAACAAAAACACCAGAGCGCAGGAGAATTTTTGTATTGTTTCTATACAAGGTAACCCTATTTCACCCAGGGCCTTACATATATCCATTACTGGGGTTGTTGTATTACATTTATTGTGGATCTCATTCCCCATATCCCTTATGTTAAGATACCATACTCCTTTATATGGAGTTCTATATAATTGCCATCATTGTTATCTCCACAGAAGCCCTTAATAGATGTCTCTATGCTACATCATGCTTCATTACCAAGGCTACTGGGACTTTGCCTCTACGTTATGAGAATCCATGCCTTCCTTAAGGGGCCATGTGGTGGGTTACATTCCTGGCACACGCTCCCTCAGTTCCCATGACCGGTGGACCTCTGGGTCCAATGGGCCACGCTATATCTCCCTACCAGTGCTTTAAGTGGGCCAAAAGAGGTGCCGGTACTCTATTAGGCGCCGGTGCTCCCCCCCCCCCCCCCAATACTGAACATGAAAATACCCTTAGAAAGTACCCTGAAAAAGAGCTACTGTAGAAAGAGCTACTGTAGAAAGAGCTACTGAACATAAATAAAATGTGCAAAAGGCTGCGCAATGCATAGGGCAAGGCTGCTCAATGCATAGGGCAGGGCTGCGCAATGCATAGGGCAAGGCTGCGCAATGCATAGGGCAAGGCTGCGCAATGCATAGGGCAAGGCTGCGCAATGCATGGGGCAAGGCTGCTCAATGCATAGGGCAAGGCTGCGCAATGCATAGGGCAAGGCTGCGCAATGCATGGGGCAAGGCTGCTCAATGCAATGCATCTGCTGGGTGTGAATGGGCCCCTACCTACTTGTTGCCAGTCATCTTAATGACATTACACGAATGCTAATGGGGGAACTGTCAGCAAGCAATTCCTTGTGTCAGTGGGCAGGATTCAGGGTCATTCTCCAATACTAACAAATGTGTGTGGCCAGAGATCAGACATTGGGAAGAGACTTGTTCAGTAATGGAAGGGGGGGGGGGGGTGCTCTGAGCTCCTCTTCTCACACTGCCTCCCTGAATAGCCTATCTGTGCAAGTCTCCAGCTGCAGTGGAACCACAAGTCCCAGCATAGACACCCACTGAACACTTGTCCTAACTGCTCTACAATAACACACACAGCACCTATTCTTCTGGTTCGTACAATGACAGCATGACAGGATTATACAGAGGCAACAACCCTCTCCTCCCTACCTGCTCTTCCTCTATCCTCAGACTCGACATCTACTACATTCCCCGCTTCCTTCTCACTTTCCAAAAACACGGCGCACCACATACACGTCAGGGGGAGGAGCGAGGCTTGGGACGCACATACTCTTCCGCTTTGTGCCCCCCGCCCCCAATGTTGCGCCCGGTGCGATACGCCAGTGCGTTCCGGTACCGGAAACCCACGTACTGGGCGCACGGAGAGGTGCTGGTACTCTCCAGGGCCATTTTTGGAAGTGGCGGTACTGAGTACCGCCGCGTTCCGGCCCACTTAAAGCACTGCTCCCTACACAGCATGCCTGTCTGTAAGTTTTATTATGGGATTGGTTTGTCCTACCATATGTGCAATTATATCCTCTGCCACATGCTAAGTAATCACGAATCTAATTACTATATAATTCTACATTTTATTTTAGATATGCATCACGTGCCTGCTCCTGATGAGTGGTAATACCAAACCATGAAAAGCGTCAAGCTAGCCACAAGCCGTGGTTGCACCTTTATGATCTCTACAATTTTATTTTATGCAGTTTTGTGGGTTTTAGGGTCCCTTCTAGCCATACCGATGCAGATCAGGGAGGTTGGAGGCTATTCCTACTTTTGTAGTTGTTACTATATAATGTTTACAATATTCATGCATGTGCAGATTGTTTTTGTTGTTAGAATTTTATGGGAAGTGTATAAACAATGTCAAATTTATGTATTTTTAATGTATTTATGGTTCTAAATACATATCAAGTATACCATACAATTTTTTGTTCAATTACTGCTTAACTGTACTAAATAAAACATTTATATTTTCAATTATTTGATAGTTGTTTTTCCCTAAGACTGTGTGCTCCATATAAAGTCCCACTTTCCTATATCCATTCCCCTTTTCTTTTATATTTTATTTTTGCCACTAGATAGGGATGGGGGTACATGCCCCTTTTCCGTCATGGCTTCATTTAAAGTTACACCCCGTTATTATGTTCTGTTTCATTTTACCTCGTTGGGTAATAAAGCACAGAAAAAGACATCTAAAGTGTGGACATTGCAGTTTCCTCTCAGCTCTCATCGTGTACCCTAGACGGCGGAGTAATAGAGGTAACGTGCCACCCAAAACAAACCAGCAGCTCCTTCGGGGGTAGTACTACACCTTTAAAGAGGAACCAACCTGTGGAAGCTGTGTCCCAATAAAAGGCAGGTAAAGGGCAAGAGCACTGCACCCGAGTCCACCCAGTTGTGGGACAATAGCAAATTAATATTTGCTATTGTCTTCCTGATTTTCCTCCCTGCCAATCAGGATGACTCAATTGGGCGCGAGGGGAAGCGATCATATTGACCACCGAGAGAAGGAGGAAGAAAGCCACCAAGGACGAAGCCGCCGTGAAGCTGCCAAAGACGAAGCCACCGAAGAGACACAGGGTGAAGCTGCTGAGGAGGAAGCTGCCGCTGAGGAGGAGGAGACACAGGAGGGAGCCAAAGCTTATAGATGGGGTAAGTTCAGGGCTGGTGGGGGAATGGACCAATTGGAAGGGGTTGGTGATGAGTGTCTTGTTTGCCACCCCCCCAAAATATACAGCACCAGCCGCCACTGCCTGCAGCTGATCTTTTCCTCATTACTGTACTGTTTCACACAGACTTCAGCAAGCTTTGTTGGAGCTTTTAAGGAGGCCTTCTGCTCCAGTTTGTAAATGTTCAACACAGATCCTAATGAGAGTGCTGATTGTCACTTTAAACAAGCTGCTAGCAGGCTTCAGCAATACTTGAAGCTTGTTGAATGCTGCTGAAGCCTGCTGGTAGCTTGTTTAAAGTGACAACCAGCACGGTTGGTTCTTCCATAGATCTGTGTATGATATTTCCAAACAGAATCTGAATGGCACTTTACAGGCTTGGGGAAAACGGCTAAAAGCTTGCCAAAAGCTTTGCAAAAGCGTGCTTAAATTTTCATAAAAGCTTGCTGTTCACACTGCTCTTATACAAGCTCAAGTCTGTGTAAAACCACTGGGATTCGCAGCGTGCTTAAATGCCTGTGTGGACGTAGCCTGGCCTGTTTCACATGGGCTTCAGCTTGTATAAGAGCAGAGTGAACAGTAAGCTTTTACAAAGCATTTGCAAAGCTTCCAACAAGCTTTGTTGAAGCTTTTAACGTATCGTTTAGCACCAGTTTAAAAAGGTTGAACACAGATCCTAATTGCCACTTTAAACAAGCTGCTAGCAGGCTTCAGCACTTCTTGGAGCTTGTTGAAAGCCTGCTGAAGCCTGCTAGCAGTTTATTTAACCACTTTAAGACTGGTTAACGTACATATACATTGCCAGGTTGAAGTGGAACTTTACCCATACCAACCAGCAAGGAAAATACATTCCACATGAGAGATTACGCTACCAAAATTAGTGTGTGCAGTAAATTGCTTCCAGCATTGTTACTGTTTCTTTTGGTTGGAGGCTACCATTTTGCTGAATCTCAGAGCCGCTGAACAGCAGTAAATCTTTAGGCTGTCATCAGATCCGCCTCTACAAATGTGGCACAGTGCCTAGCAACAGAGAGCAACTGAGCGTGCGCAAAGCAGAGTGATTTTACACAGAGTGAATTTTACACAGTATAGACACTTATTTTTGGCCCCATTTGCAGGAATACATAGGTGTACCTGCAAAAAGGGCCAACCTGATGTCATCTAGCAGGACTTAATTTTCTTGAAACTAAAGTTTCACTGTAAAGTGGTTATACCGGGATAATGCCTGCCGCTACAGACATCATCCCAGCTTTTTTTTTTTTTAAGCTGGCTTGTAAAAGTGATTCTAGTGGCTAATGAGCCACTGGATTGCTTTTACAGGTGGCAGAAGGGCATTCTCCCCACCACCTTCCACTGCCTTACCAGGTTCTCCTGTTCCACTGGGGAGACCAGGACTGAAGCCAACAGTTCTGCCCTGCTGACCATGGAGATGACCAAAGACTGAAACATCCCTGATCATCTCTCTGGTCTAGGAAACCGGACGAGTATTTCATCACTTCCGGTTTTGCTGGATGTAAACAAGCCATTATTGGGAAAGCATCGGATCAACCTGATCTTAGTTTGATCTGATGCTTTTAAGGGCAGAGGAGGGATCTGGGACCTAATAGAGTTTCCAGACCAAAAAAACAACAGGCAGCACACCATAATTTCCAACATTTGTAAAACTTTATTATTCCTGGACAAATTTCTAAGAAGCCCTGCCTAGGGCATCCTCCACTCACAGGATCAACAAGTATTTTTTTTCACATGACTGCTGGTCGCTTAGATTTCTGTTTTCACTGAGCTGCCCCTCAGGCATCTGGGTAGATCCCAACATTATTGTCGGGACGCTTGCTGAGCCTAGAGTGGCTTATTGATGTCAGCTAACAGCAGGCTAAGAGCCCACTATCGGCTGAATCTGGATGACAGGAGTGCAGAAGTAAGTTCATTCCTGTGACCCAGAAGAGAAGTATGGCCAAAAAAGCTTTGACCACACTTCTCTTTTAAGCGAGTTACTGGCAGCTGGGCTACTTACTCCTGACCTTTAAATTCTGTGCCGCTTACTCCCAACCTCTAAACTCTGAGCTACTTTATCATGACCTGTAAACTTTGTATTACTTACTCATGACATGTGAACTCTGCTTTAGGGCTCATTCAAACAGGTGCTGAGTCCCTTTCTCCATACAGAGCCATTTTTTTGCTGCAGCCAGGCCAGCAAATAGACCAGAATTTAGGCCAGCTAACCAGGCCAAAACTCAGACCAGCCTGCCAGGAGAGAACTCAGGCCCTCCAACTGGGTTAGAACTTAGGCCAGCCAGGCCAGACCACAGACCACCCAGCCTGGCCAGAACTTAGGCCAGCCACCTGAGCAGAACTCAGACCTGCTAGCCCGGAGTGAACGCAAGCTAGCCAACTGAGCAGAACCCAGTTCAGCTAGGCTAGGACTTAAGCCCAGCCAGCCAGCCAGGCCAGGCAATATATCCTACTGACCTCTGTACACTGCCTGAAATACTACTGACCTTTGCGTGGGTCCAAAGACACACAGTTCAGGAGCGAGTGGACATCGTGTGCCCCCATAACAAATGGCTTGCTATTGAGACACACTAAGAAAAGGAGGAGCCAAGATCGCCACCAAGGGACCCGAGAAGAGGTGTATCAGGGCCACACTGTGCAATACCACTACACGGAGCAGGTGAGAATTATTGTTTTTTACTTTAGTAACACTTTAAAGGGTAATAGTACCTTTACATAATTTACTTTTAACAGCCCTCTTTAATGTTATGTTTACCCCCTTTGCAGATCTCAGATCAGATTCCCCCCCCCCCCCCAGTTTCCTGACAGTGACAAAGGCAGACCTTGCCTGTGCAATCTGGGGGAGGGCAGGGTCTAACACCACATATAGTGGAGAAGTAAGCTTCCCACCTGTGTATGCTCCAGTCAGCTGCTGTTTGACAGCGAGGCTCCTGCTGTGAGCCTCTGTCACTCAAATCAGAAGGACTGAGTGAGTGGGCCTGGTGCTGGACTGACCACTGGAGATCACTGACTTGGCAGCTCCTTGGCATATTCACTTAGACTGCAGGACTGCTGGTCCTGCATCGTATGTGATGATGTCAGAGTTCAACTGACCAATAGAGCGCCAAAAAGAAGTGACTTTGGAGATGGTACCAGCATGCTGTGTATTAATATTCTGTATTTCCAAACAGAAACACAGATCTGGCTTATGTGCAGAGGCATCGTTAGGGGTGGGCTGGGGAGGCTGGAGCCCCAAATGGGTCCCCGAAAAGCCCAAAGTCTCAGGCATGCAGTATTTAATTATTAGCCCTGAGCGCCGCCGAGCAAAGACCATTCTGATTCTGACAGCCACCAAGTGCCGCAGAGTGTGGTCGAGAGACATAGCAGGTCCCGCCTTCTGGAGCCAGGTGACTTTAGTGGTCAGCATTAATGGGACCCCCCCCCCCCCCCCCCCCGCCCACATACACCACACACACCGCCCCCCCGGCCTTGGACTTCGGGCTGAAGCCCCTGGTCTTTTTGCCACCTAGCAACGCCCCTGCTTATGTGCTTGG
The DNA here is from genome assembly GCF_905171775.1 of Rana temporaria. Taxonomy (NCBI): domain Eukaryota; kingdom Metazoa; phylum Chordata; class Amphibia; order Anura; family Ranidae; genus Rana; species Rana temporaria. The sequence goes on from NC_053497.1 coordinate 169,825,950, forward strand.
TGTGGTTAGAACGAAGAAGAGCAGAAGGGGAATTGGCATGGTCACCAACAATTTCTAAGCAATTGAAGAGCAAACAAAATGAACAGGAAGCCAAAAAGTTCAAAATAGATAAATTAAAAACATGAAAAACTTAAAAACACACTCATATAAGTCCCCTAACATTTTTAATTTGAATGGAAACTGCATATTAAAACAAATTAAAAACAACATTTTCGGTGGTTGGGTAACAAAAGGGTACACATTGAGCAGCATACTTATCACAGCCCTTCATAGACAGTCAAAAGGTTTTCATATTACTGACCGTACATGTATGTCTGTACTTGTCTATGTATAATAGATCAAAAGTGGTCAAACAAGCTAATGACAAAATGATCAATCCTTACAGTATTAATTTAACTAGAAAACTATAGTTTTGCCTTAACCTGTAGCATTTTTTATTTGTATTTTAGACTTCTTCTTACAGCGTTTTTCACATCCTTGTTTCTCAGGCTGTAAATAAAGGGGTTGAGCGTTGGGTTAATGACACAGGACACCACGCTGATGACCCGATCATAGGTCGGGGAGTAAATGGACATTGGCCGGAAGTACATAAATAGGCTTGTGCTGTAGAGGAGGATGACCATGGTAAGGTGAGATGAGCAGGTGGAGAAGGTCTTGCTCCTTCCTTGGGATGTCTGTATAGCCAACACTGCTCTGATAATGAGTACATACGACCCAAGGATGATGAGTACTGGGCCAACGATGATGAGGGAAACTATGGTATAGTTAACGATTTGTAGAGCTTCTGAGATTTCGGAGCAAGCTAACTTCATTAGTACAGGGACATCACAGAAGTAATGATGGATAACCCAACTACAGAATGTCTGAGTAGAAGTCAAAACAGTGTAGAAAGTAGACTGGAGAAAGACAATGATCCAACAGAAAGCCAGCAGACAGATACAGGTCCTACTGTTCATAATTATCAGGTAACGAAGGGGTAAACACACTGCACAATATCGGTCCAAGGCCATGATGGTCAACAAATAACCCTCCATGCTGGCCACTGCGACAAATAGAAAGAGTTGTGTGAAGCAGCCATGGATGGAGATATGGGTGTCTCTGAACAGAAGGCTATACAAGGACCAAGGGATGATTGTAGAGGTAAAACACACATCCACAAAGGCAAGGTTCCCCATCAAATTGTACATTGTGGTGTGAAGTTGGGGCTGTGATACAATAAGCATAATCATAAATGAGTTACCTGCAATGCAGAGGACATACACAACCAAGAAAAAGGAGAAGAGTGGGAGGAGAAGATGAGGCACATCAGAGAAACCCAACAGGATAAAGCCAGAAATAGTTTTATTCTGAGTAGGCTCCATGTATAACTGACCAGTTATGATGAAAAGATGAAGATCAGATCAGAGAGTAGTATGCCTGAATTAGTATGGTGTTACACAAATCTATAAGCAGTAGGTCATAACACATGTTTTGCAGACCAAAACCAGATACATTATAACACACATATGTTATATTTATTGAGGGATACACACCTTTGAGGTCTATGCTGTATGGGAAGAGCAGAATAAAGTTAATTATACAACTACCATATATAAATAGGCTATAAATCCATAAATTCCACTGTGAAAAAAATTTGGGTCACGCTAAACCTATCAATGTTAAATATATAGGTGTAACAACCTGTAAATATCAAAACATTAGAAAGTGAACATAGAAAAATTCAAAAATTATATAATAACTATTGAAAGTTATTTTTAAAGTTGTGTATATTCATGCAGAAAAAAAACAAGAACATCAAAGTCCGTGAATGGGGATGAGCCGAACACCCAGTCCCGTCCCCCCCCCCGTTCGGTTCGCACCAGAACCTGCGAACAGACCTAAAGTTTGTGTGAACTTTAGAACCCCATTAACCACTTAAGCCCCGGACCAATATGCTGCCTAAAGACCCAAGGTGTTTTTACAGTTCGGGACTGCGTCGCTTTAACATACAATTGCGCGGTCGTGCGACGTGGCTCCCAAACAAAATTGGCGTCCTTTTTTTCCCCACAAATAGAGCTTTCTTTTGGTGGTATTTGATCACATCTGCGGTTTTTAGTTTTTGCGCTATAAACAAAAATAGAGCGACAATTTTGAAAAAAATGCAATATTTTTTTACTTTTTGCTATAATAAATATCCCCCAAAAACATATATACAAATTTTTTTTTTCCTCAGTTTAGGCCGATACGTATTCTTCTACCTATTTTTGGTAAAAAAATGGCAATAATCGTTTATCGGTTGGTTTGCGCAAAATTTATAGCGTTTACAAAATAGGGGATAGTTTTATTGCATTTTTTATTTATTTTTTACTACTAATGGCGGCGATCAGCGATTTTTTTTCGTGACTGCGACATTATGGCGGACACTTCGGACAATTTTGACACATTTTTGGGACCATTGTCATTTTCACAACAAAAAATGCATTTAAATTGCATTCTTTATTGTGAAAATGACAGTTGCAGTTTGGGAGTTAAACACAGGGGGCGCTGTAACATTTAGTGTTCACTTGGTGTGTGTTTACAACTTATGGGGGGTGTGGCTGTAGGACTGACATCATCGATCGAGTCTCCCTAATAAAAGGGATCACTCGATCGATGCGCCGCCATAGTGAAGCACGGGGAAGCCGTGTTTACATACGGCTCTCCCCGTTCTTCAGCTCCGGGGAGCGATCGCGACGGAGCGGCTATAAACGAATAGCCGCGCCGTCGTCCCGGATCGCTCCCCGAGGCTTACCAACCTCCGCATGTACCGGGGGGGGGGGCCCGATCGGACCCCCGACCCACGTCAAGCAGAGGACGTACGGGTACGTGCATGTGCCTGTCCGTGCCATTCTGCTGACGTATATTTACATGAGGAGGTCGGCAAGTGGTTAAAGTCTATGGGACTCAAACGTTTGAAATCTAAAGTGCTAATTTTAAAGGCTAATATGCAAGTTGTTGTCCTAATTATTAAAATCACTGCTCCCGAAAAAAAATGTTTTAAAACTTTCTTTGCATTGATACATGTCCCCTGGGGCAGGACCCAGGTCCCCAAACACTTTTTATGACAATAACTCGCATATAAGCCTTTAAAATTAGCACTTTGGATTTCTCCCATAGATTTTTCCAGGGTGTTCTGCGGCTTTTCTAATTTGCAGCGAACACCCCAAATTGTTCGCTGTTCGGCGACCAGGCAATGTTCGAGAGAACTCGAAGCTCATCCCTATTCGTGAACATAAAATGTGAAATGATGACTGTCCACCCGTGCAAATATCAACAAAGTCCATCCATAAGTAGGGACTCCTCAGATGTTGGAAAGAAGCCAATGTGAGATCCACCACCGTCATAGAAAAAAAATCCTGCTTACCGGAGCTCCGTGATCCCCCGTGACAGAGGATCTGGAGAAGCTTAACTCAAATCACAGCTTGTTCCAGAAACACCCAAGATGTACTACACCATTAGTCAGCACACTCCATGGATAATCAGACCCTATTGGAAATGGCATGTAAGAGACATAATGCTTCGATAGTATAAAACCTTACGATTTATTAGAAATGTAAAATCACAATTGCGCACTTACAAAATTGCATCTAGAGTTTTAAGCCTGTTGCGCCGGCCGGACACAAACAGACAAACCCGTCTGTCTGGATATGCGAGTAGTGAAGGTGGTGACGTCAGCGCGTCGTGGGGGATCACGGAGCTCCGGTAAGCAGGATTTTTTTCTATTACAGTGGTGAATCTCACATTGGCTTCTTTCCAACGTCTGAAGAGTCCCTACGTATGGATATGTTGAAATTTGCACAGGTGGACAGTCATCATTTCACATTTTATGTTCACGGACTTTGATGTTTTTTTTTTTTTTTCTGCATGAATATACACAACTTTAAAAATAACTTTCAATAGTTGTTATATAATTTTTGAATTTTTCTAGGTTCACTTTCTAATGTTTTGATATTTACAGGTTGTTACACCTATATCTTTAACACTGATAGGTTTAGCGCGACCCTAATTTTTTCACATTTTGTTAACTGTATGGGTGTTTTACAGAAGGTTAGCTGCTTCCACTATATGCTTTAGAGAAATTCTTGTGTTTTTATAAGTTTGCTAAATTTCTTAGCGCAGTTTTCCTTTTTTCAATAAATTCCACTACCATTTCTGTATGTCCCAAGTACTTATGCAGATACCGTATTTATCGGCATATAACACGCACGAGCGTATAACATGCACCTTAATTTTAAGAGAGAAAATTCAGGGAATTTTTTTTGATGCCTTAAAAATCCTACATAAGGGGGTTAATTAATGGATTGTTTTGGAAACCTCTTGTCTTCTCTGCGCTTGGAACTTGTTGCAACAACTGCATTCTCATACAGCCATATCACACGCTCAAACACAGCACACAAACATTACACACCAGTAACCATCTTCACCATATCTGGACAGTCTCAAGGTTCTATTAGCACTTGGATGTACTAGCAATTCAGGTAAATACAGAATGAAGGAGTGATGAAGTAGTACTGAAAATTGTTATTTGAGTGATATAATATGCACATGAATTGTTTTGACTTTTGTCTTACCAAAATTTGCTCAAGAACAACGTAACAAACAAAATAAAATGGTATGATATGCATAAGAATTTTTTTTTTTTTTTTTTCCCCAAGTGAAGGTTTCAAGATACGTCCACTCACCTGTCTTTGGCCTGAACACAACACTTGTGTAAGACAATAGAATTTTGAATGTCAGTTCCAGGCCTATAGAGTAGATCTATATACAGTGTGTCTGACCTCCAGATGGTGTCATAGACCAAATACACAACACACGGAGCGACACGCAGACCACTGTATGTTTGGCCGCGTCTGCCAAATCAAGAAATGATAAATATAGATGGTACAGAACTCCAGGGAATCCAAACCTCTCCCACGTGGCACAGTTATACACCTTCCCTGACAGGTATACAGGGAAATTAAATCTTACTATAATGAGAAGTGACATGAGAAACTTTCATGCAAACAATTATGGCCAGTAGATAACTATCCATATTACTATAAGTAAACATTTGTTCATAGGCACAATGGATTAAAATGCCTGAACATTTATAATAAATGAAGAAAGAAAGAATGCTAGCTATAAAATGATCTGGTCTGTCCAACGCTTCATGTACATTAGCATCTCCTAAACTTGAGTTTAGAAGCTTTTGGCGTTTTTTTGCCAAAGCTCCTAAACTCAACTCCATAAAAGCCTATTTTTCAAGCCTTGTACACACGACCGAGGAACTCGACGGGCGAAACACATCGTTTTCCACGTCGAGTTCCATGTTAGGCTGTCGAGGAACTCGACAAGGCAAGTTTCTCCATTCCCATCGAGGAAATAGAGAACTTGCTCTCTTTTTGGCTCGACAGTTTCCTCGACGAAAATGTACACATGACCGGTTTCCGCGGCAAAAAAAATATCTCCCAGCAAGTTTCTTGCTGGTTTTTGCTGAGAAACTCGGTCGTGTGTACGAGGCTTCAGTGTACACGTAGGGCTTTTAGCAGAGTTTAGGAGCTGCTGTAGTTAGGGGAGGTTCAACCTCCTTTAAGCCCCCCTCTCCTAAACATGTAATAATCGTGTTCAGGATAGGAACATTTTGACCACCTGCCACGGAAAAATACAAAACGTGGCAAAATCGTGCCGTGATTCTTCAGTGTTTTGCTTTTTTCTGTGGCCGCGGTAATTGTAGGCAGGGTATACATGAAGCCTTACATCATCACGTTTCCGAGATGTAATACAGTAGTCATGTAGTCTTAAGCCAGGGGTGCCCGATCGCATGTCAAAACGCACCAGTGTGAACCAGGCCTTTAACAAACAAACCCAAAATTAAACAAATTTTTCATTGTGCACATCTCTAGTGAAGATATAAGAGGGACTTAATGAATGAATGGCTGTTGGCAAACTATACTGGAGTCCGCCATGTGAATAAAAGTTGCTGCAATGTCTGGTTACATTGTACAATATGACTAAATAAAGTAAAAGCTCTCTTTGCAAATAATACCCAGTTACGTGTAAATAATAAAAAAAAAAATTGCCTGCACATGATTGGATGATTAACCACTAGCCGACCAGCTGCCGCAGTTATACGGCGGCAAGTCGGCTCGGCTGCGCGAAATCACGTAATTATACGCCATTTCGCATTTCAGCCATTAGGGGCGCGCGCCTGCCCCCTGCTCGCCCCTGGTGCCGACGCGCATGCCCGGCAGGCGCGATCACTGCCAGGCACCCGCGATTGCTTGTTACGTAACGAGCGAGAACCGGGAATTGTGTGTGTAAACGCACAGCTCCCGGTCCTGTCAGTGGGAGAAATTACTGTTTGTTCATACAATGTATGAACAGCGATCTGTCATTTCCCCTAGCCAGTCCCACCCCCCCTTCAGTTAGAACACACCTAGGGAACATAATTAACCCCTTCCTCGCCCCCTAGTGTTAACCCCTTCCCTGCCAGTGACATTTTTACAGTAATCAATGCATTTTTATAGCACTGATCGCTATAAAAATGCCAATGGTCCCAAAAATGTGTCAAAAGTGGTATAGTACACTGGGGCCCTGATTAATTTTCTATGGCATTTTGGGGCATTGGTCATTTGGGGGCATTGGTCATTTTCTCTGGCACTTTGGGGCAGTAATTATTTTTTTATGGCACATTGGGGGCATTGTTATTGGCTGTGTAATGTACTGTTCAATTGCATTCTTTTTTTTTGGTTGGAGTGCACGATCCTGTATATAGCATTAAGGTAAGAAACTATATATGCAGTGTTATATTTCTTTTAACTGTCTGCTGTACAGGTGAGTAAAATCAAGTAAAATCTAAACCAGACATTCTATACCAACAATCAGCAATACCAAATGTGAATTGTTATGATATCAAATGTTATTAACACCAACAAAGGAATGTGCACTTCCACCACATAGATTGTGCGCTTACCAGAAGGCAAGCTTAAATAAGCCTGCAATTAGTGCATCCAACTAGGGTCTTTATCCAGAAGCGGTGAAAACAATAGCTCTCCAAGTTTGAATAAATGGAGCAGGTACAATTGGTGCTCCAATGCCCTTGTGGGCTCCAATATGTGGGCAGGATTAAACGCTCCCTCTCGGTAAGACTAAATGAGCACATAACTAACATAAAGAGTACAGAGACAAGTAAATAATGCGCATAGGTACACATAAACCTTAGGTGTCAGATACAGCATAAATATCAAATATGAGGTGGCGGGATATGGTAAAAAAAGTCAGAATGTGACAGTTTGGGATAAACTGATCAGGAAGTCTGTGTTTAAAATTGAGATGGGTAAAACACTTCCAGGGCTGCCATCAGAGGGGAACAGAGACCATGTTCCAATTTCTAGAAAAAAGGCAAGGAGAGAGGCGCCTCTGGGTGTAGTAGCTTAAAAACAATTTAATGGTTAAAAACAGATACATGTGGTTGTTGCACTCACATTTGAGCAGTATGGAACAGGCATGTAAAGGTTTCTTTAGGCTGGGTGAGCAGTCATCCGAGGAGGTGAGTTCCTTTTCCAGTCAGAGGGAGCGCTGTGCGGGGAGGTCACTGCTTCATCAGAAGGATGGCATCCATGGGGATGTAGATGGTTCTCAACCCGAGGTCTGGAGCGCACGTGGAGGGCTGGCGAGGGCGGATGACGTCACTGGTATGCGACGCGTTTCAGAGTCTCAAAAGCAGCTGATGGATTTTTGCTGCTTACACTCCTTTCTCAAGCATAGCGGAGGAGGGGCACGGAGCTAGTATTTATTAGTGTGGAGGGGGCGGAGCAAGGCGACAGTGGGGCGGGACGGAACACGGTGTAATGTGAAGGAAGGAAGTGTGGGCGTGAATCAAGGAGTGTCAGTGTGTGAATAGGAGACGGGCGTGTAGGACGGGGGCGGGCAAGGACTTAGATCTAAACGAACGGGGGGAGAGGAGGAGGAGCCGTGAATAAGACTAGGTGGAATGTGATGGGAAGTGTCAGACGGGGGGAGGACGGGGACAATGTTAGAGGAGAATTAAGTGCAATGTAAACGCAATGGGGAACGATGATGGATAAATAATGAATGGGGGTGTGTGGGCTGCACTTATAAAAATAATAAGAATAAAGGGAGCTAATGAGAAAGATGTAACAAGAAGTGCGGTATAAGTGGCAGGGGGGGGGGGGGCCGTGTGGTGAGGAGTATGTGGGGAGCTGATATTATTTAACTATGATGTGATAGAAAAATAATATGATTTATTATAAGATGATACTGACTATAGGTAAATTTGATTCTAGTCAGTGTAATGTAGCTGGAGGAGTAAGGTGGGAGTAATGGCACTAATATGTGTCAATAAACCAAGGGGTGGGGTGTGGGTGGCTGATAATGTAAAAGGGGGGGAGGGGGGGGGGGGTGTGCGGGAGGGGAGGGAGGGAGAAAAGAGAAAGGGGGGGGGGGGGGAACTGAAGAGGGAAGGGGATAGTAAGTTCCCCCCCCCCCCTTTCTCTTTTCTCCCTCCCTCCCCTCCCGCACACCCCCCCCCCCTCCCCCCCTTTTACATTATCAGCCACCCACACCCCACCCCTTGGTTTATTGACACATATTAGTGCCATTACTCCCACCTTACTCCTCCAGCTACATTACACTGACTAGAATCAAATTTACCTATAGTCAGTATCATCTTATAATAAATCATATTATTTTTCTATCACATCATAGTTAAATAATATCAGCTCCCCACATACTCCTCACCACACGGCCCCCCCCCCCCCCTGCCACTTATACCGCACTTCTTGTTACATCTTTCTCATTAGCTCCCTTTATTCTTATTATTTTTATAAGTGCAGCCCACACACCCCCATTCATTATTTATCCATCATCGTTCCCCATTGCGTTTACATTGCACTTAATTCTCCTCTAACATTGTCCCCGTCCTCCCCCGTCTGACACTTCCCATCACATTCCACCTAGTCTTATTCACGGCTCCTCCTCCTCTCCCCCCGTTCGTTTAGATCTAAGTCCTTGCCCGCCCCCGTCCTACACGCCCGTCTCCTATTCACACACTGACACTCCTTGATTCACGCCCACACTTCCTTCCTTCACATTACACCGTGTTCCGTCCCGCCCCACTGTCGCCTTGCTCCGCCCCCTCCACACTAATAAATACTAGCTCCGTGCCCCTCCTCCGCTATGCTTGAGAAAGGAGTGTAAGCAGCAAAAATCCATCAGCTGCTTTTGAGACTCTGAAACGCGTCGCACACCAGTGACGTCATCCGCCCTCGCCAGCCCTCCACGTGCGCTCCAGACCTCGGGTTGAGAACCATCTACATCCCCATGGATGCCATCCTTCTGATGAAGCAGTGACCTCCCCGCACAGCGCTCCCTCTGACTGGAAAAGGAACTCACCTCCTCGGATGACTGCTCACCCAGCCTAAAGAAACCTTTACATGCCTGTTCCATACTGCTCAAATGTGAGTGCAACAACCACATGTATCTGTTTTTAACCATTAAATTGTTTTTAAGCTACTACACCCAGAGGTGCCTCTCTCCTTGCCTTTTTTCTAACATAAAGAGTGGCTTCCCTAAACACTCAAGCCCTGTACACACGATTGGATATCTGATGGAATCTAATCCGATGGATTTTTTCATCGGATATCCGATGAAACTGACTTTCATCAGTCGTGCCTACACACCATCAATCAAAAATCCATTCATGTCCGAACGCGGTGACATACACCAGGTACGATGGCACTATAAAGGAGAAGGTCAAATCCAACGGCGCCACCCTTTGGCCTGCTTTTGCTGATTTCGTGTTACCGCGTTTTTTGTAAAAGTTTGGTGAGAGCTGATTCGCGATTTTCAGTCTTCGTGCTTGTCAGTCTGTTACAGCATGACGAATGTGCTATCTCCATTACGAACGCTAGTTTTACCAGAACGAGCGCTCCCGTCTCCTAATTCAGTCTGAGCATGCGTGGATTTTTGACCGATGGACTTACCCACAGACGATCGTTTTTTTCTATCGTTTTTTTATCCATAAGAAAAATTTAAAACAGGTTCTATTTTTTTTCACCAATGGATACAAAACTGATGGGGCCTACAAAGCGGTCCATCGGTCTGTTTTCATTAGACGAACCGATCGTGTGTACAGGGCTTTAGTTTCCAAACATTATTTGTTAGCTCATAATAAAAATCCTTCCAAAACAATTTTTTTTGGGGATAGATAAATATACCCCACAGTGGAGAGGGAGCTCTTTAGTACGTAGCATATCCAGACTTGAAATGTCTTGGATACACCGAATTAAGAGTTATGTCCCTTTTGGGCTAAATGTTGATGTGGATTTGAATGCATTCATTGATAATTCATAATCTATTGAATGTAATAAGGTTAGGACTAACTACATTTAAAATATTTTTATTATTATTTATTATAAGTAAAATACATTAATTTTTTGTGTTTTTATTATACTTGCCTGGGGCTCAGCTTTAACTTTACTAATGTATTTTTTTTTTGTGTTAAGTGGACTTTAACACACACATTGGGAATCAAGTCCTTTGCCCTTTAAAAATCTAGTCTTCTACATTTTTTTCTTGAGTCCATTTTAGACTTTCATCACTGCAGCATTGTGTGACCTTCTTCATCGCTCCTTTGACCTCCTTGTTCCTTAGACTGTATATAAATGGGTTGAACATTGGTGTGATGACACTGTAGACCACGCTGATGACCTGATCATAGGTTACAGAGTAGAGGGCACTTGGGCGAAAGTACATAAATATGATGGAGCTGTAGAATAAGATGACCACAGTTAAGTGAGAGGAACAAGTAGAGAAGGTCCGTCTTCTGCCTTTGGAGGTCCGCAGCTTCATAATATCTCTTATGATGAGAATGTAGGAGCCCAATATAAACAACATGGGGCCCATGACAATTAAAGACCCTTCAATGAAGACAGTCATTTGCTGAGCATAAGTGTCTTTGCAAGACAGCAGCAACATGGCCGGAACATCACAAAAATAGTGATGGATAACCCAATTGCAGTAGGGAAGAGTAGATGTCATAACTGTGAACAGGGTGGAATGTAGAGTAACGACAGCCCACGAAGAAGTCACTAAACCAATGCACGTCCTATTGCTCATGATGGTTGTGTAATGCAAGGGTTGGCAAACAGCAGCATACCGATCCAAGGCCATGATGGCCAGTAGAAAGCTGTCCATATTACCAACTGCATGGAAGAGGAAGAGCTGCACAAAACAACCATGAAATGAGATGGCCATATTTTGAGTTAGGAGGCTACAAAGAGCCCGAGGGATGGTGATAGAGGTCATGCAAATATCAACAACAGAAAGGTTCCCCAGTAAGATGTACATTGGGGTACGGAGCTGAGATTGGGTTAAGATGAGCATGAAAATAACACTGTTGCCCAAAACACAGAGAACGTAAGCTACCATGAAAAAGGAGAAGAGAGGCAGTCTAAAGTGGGGTTTCTCGGAAAGGCCCAGCAGAGTGAAGCCCTGGATAGTTTGATTCTTCAAATCCATATTTAACAAAAATCAGGAGTATTTACAATTTAATTCATTGAAATATGGCTCCTCCCAGCTGTAGATATAAAGTGTAACTCAAAGCACATTTTGTCATAGGGTAAATAAAAGGTTTTTAAAACCTACCCATAGTCTTCATGTTTGGTGAAAATGGCTACACAATGAATACAAATCAGATCAATGGAATTTATAGTCTATTGATAACGTAAAAGAAGCCTTAACAACTTAATAATTGTCTATGAGAAAAGATCTTGTAGACTTTGGATAACAGACTATAGTTTTATATACGTAATTAAAACAGTTCCTAAAATGCAATATATCTCAGCGAACCAGTCCTTAGATGTTGAGGTTGCATTCGTTTTCTTTTTTTTCTGTTGATCCTGCTAGAATATTCCAGTGTTGTAATTTCCTGTGCATTAAATTGAAATATCAATGTCATCAACTCTCGTCAGTTCTCTTCTGTGATCTACACCTATGGAGATGAGGAGAGTGTTGGGTGTTCTGAAATCCTATCCTAGGGTAACAACCCTGCTCCTACATAGATACTAAAACTAAATAAAAAATTTGTCATGCGCTAGGTCCAATAAATTAAAAAGAGAACACACAAGGATGCAGCCAGGAGAGGGCTGGCAGCCTTAGGCCTGGGCGGCAAGTCCAGTCAAGTGGCCCATTGAACCACTGAATCAGCTCACCATCCATCTACACCACATTCCCCGCACAGAGAGAGAGGGGGAGACTGCTCCGTATTACCCCAGAGAGAGAGACCGCCTGATACTGCCTGCACAGAGTGAGAGGGACTGCTTTTTGCAGTTTTTCAATTATTATGTTATAACAGTTTATCGCAATGCAATATATATATATATATCCCCCAAAAATGAGGCCTACAAATGCCTTTTTTAGGATGGTTTCGTTCTCTGTATTTCCGGGTATCTCAAGCGGCATTCGTACTGCTGTTATGTGATTCAAATTATGTCGTCACTTACGCACTTACTGTGTCCTTGATGGTAATCTCATGCATGCGCCGTTGCGCCGTAACCATTCGTTGCTGTGTCTGCGGCTGCTGTTTTCTTTCACTCCCCTTTTGTGACGTCTTCTTTAGTCACACAGGGGAGTATCAGGAAGAGTGGAAGGAGCTAAACACAGCAAGACTTCTCCTCTGTGCCGGACAAAGGGGAAGTTCTCACAGACTGCATTCCGGCAAGCTTTAAATTACAGTTTAGAGGGGCTAATGTGTGCAAGCGCGGTGACGTCATGCTAATGATCAGCTGCCTATGTTATAGGCTATTATTTAAGATAATGTTGTGTCCGAGGGTTTAGATTACAACCACTTTAAATGACTGGCATATTATTGAAAAAACTTAAATGTAAGGGCCCCCTATTGGGTGGGGCCCATGGGCTTGTTGCCAGTCAAGCCCAATGGTAAGTCCGGCCCTGTCTTCCTGTCACTTTTCAGTGAAGTGGCAGTTCCTGCTGCAAGTGAATACAAGCCTTTGGACCCACACTGGTGTACCGGCAGTTTTCCACAGTCATAGGGCCCAGATTCTCAAAGACTTACGACGGCGTATCTCCTACACCGTCGTATCTTGGGTGCATATTTACGCTGGCTGCTAGGTGGCGCTTCCATTGATTTCTGCGTTGAATATGTAAATGAGCCAGATACGCCGATTCACAAACGTACGTACGCCCGTCGCAATTAGTTACAACGTTTACGTAAGATAAAGCTGGTCTCTAGGTGCTGCAGCCCATGCAAGGTATGGACGTCGGAACAAGCGTATCTTTTTACGTCGTTTACGTAAGTCGTAAGTGAATGGGGCTGTGCGTAGGTTACGTTCACGTCACAGGCATTGAACCGGCGTATCTTTGGGCGTAAATACAACGTGATACTGAGCATGCGCCGTTCGTTCGGCCATGCATCTACATGGGGTCAAGCTTGATTTAAATACAACACGCCCACGACCTGCCTACTTTGAAATACGCGCGCTTACGCCGGCCGATTTACGCTACGTCGTAACTTAAGACGCAAGTGCTTTGTGAATACAGCACTTGCCTCTCTAAGTTGCGGCGGCGTAGCGTAAATAAGATACGATACGCCCGCACAACGTTATGCCGCCCTACGTGAATCTGGGCCATAGTCCCTCAGGTTGCACATTTTTGCTGCATTTTCTGGAATTGCAGCATGCAGGACATTTTGTGCACTTTCAGAACATGCAGTAAAAATGTGAAACCTCTATGGGAATAGGGGCAACATTCAGGAAGACTGCCAGTACACCAGCACTGCAGACAAACCGCAGCATCCCAGTGTGAGCCCACATCATAACACCTAGGGCAAGGTATTGTACTGCTAGAAAAACAAAAAAACTTTTTAGCTGCAGAGAGGTAGAGAGGAGGAGGAGCTCACTTACTTGTATGGTCCCGGCCTCCCAGGAGACTTACTCGATTCTAGCCGACTGCTCAGATTTAACTTTCCCGCTCACACATCCTCTTCACAGACAGCACAGGGGCTGCCCGGAGTGTGGGCGGGAAAAGAGAGAGAGCAGGTCCAGCACTCGGCCAGCTCAAAAACTACGCATGTGCGGTTCTGAGCTGGCGACACGGCAGTCTTTGTAGAGCATATTAGAGCAGCCCAGGGGGCAAATGCATGCCTGCCCCCCGGCCCAGCCTGCCCCTGGATGCAGCACATACCAAAATGTCTGAAATCAGAACATACCTTAAATAATGCAAAAATAGAGTTGTGCTTCCTATTTAAATATCCCAATAGTGCAATACAACAAACAGAACAATGAACAAATCAGTTCCACAGTGAATTGATTATTACATTTAAGGACAACTGGAAAGTCCAAAGGAGAATCCAAACATAAAGTCCAAAAATAAAGTGCTCTGTGAAGAATATAAACACTTGTGAACAGGGGTGGACTGACAACTCATGGGGCCCCCGGGCAATAGAAGATTATGGGGCCCCTCTGGCTTACAGATGGCCACCACGCCAGGAGGTAGTGCAGAGGCGGGCAGCTAAAATCTTGGGATATTCACATTAAAAGCATGTCATTTTCGGACATATCAGGGACAGATCTAAAAAAAACACAGATTTTTACATACTGTCCCTGGTTTTACTGAGCCTGGCAACCCGGATGGGGCCCCCTAGTGGCATGGGGCCCTCGGGCAGTGCCCGAGTGACTCAATGGTCAGTCCGCCCCTGCTTGTGAATATTTCAGGGATTCCACCATCTTCAGAGAGAGCATGCCTCTTACCAGAAGAGGTCTATCAGAAGACGTTCTGATAGAGAATCAAAAACAAATGGGAGTATCGCTGTGTATCAGCCACCTCAGGGATGCACAATATAGTATACCTCCATGCAATATACCCGTATGTGCTCCCAGGATTGCACCTCATGCACGCCTCCAGGAGGTGCAGTGGCACAATCTGTGACCGATGTGTCAACCAGACATAACGGACCACCTTTCCCTTCCCGATCGCTGACAACCACGTGCAATCACGGGCACGAGAGCCAGCACAGGGATTTTGTGTGTAAACACACAAATCCCTGTTCTGTCAGGGGAGAGGAGACATATTGTTTGTTCCTACTAAGTAGGAACAACAATATGTCTCCCCCCCAGTCAGTCCTATCCCCATACAGTTAGAACACATATAGGGAACACACAATTAACCCCTTGATCGCCCTCTTCCCTGCCAGTGACATTTATGCAGTAATCATTGCATAATTATAGCACTAATCGCTGTATAATTGTCAACAATGATCCCAAAAATTTGTCAAAAGTTTCCGATCTGTCCTCCGCAATGTCACTGTACCCGCTAAAAATCGCAGATCACAACCATTACTAGTAAAAAAAAGTTTAAACAATGCCCAAAAAATTCCATAAATCTTTCCCATGGTTTGAAGACACTGTAAGTTTTGCGCAAACCAAGATACGCTTATTGTGATTTTTTTTTTTGCCAAAATTATGTAGAAGAATATACACTGCTCCAAAAAATTAAAGGAACACTTTGAAAACATATCAGATCTCAAAGGGCAAAAATCTCATGCTGGATATCTATACTGATATGGACTGGGTAATGTGTTAGGAATGAAAGGATGGCACGTCCTTTGATGGAAATGAAAATTATCCACCTACAGAGGGCTGAATTCAAAGACACCCCGAAAATCAAAGTGAAAAAATTCTGCAGCAAGCTAGTCCATTTTGCTGAAATTTCATTGCAACAACTCAAAATGGTCCTCAGTAGTTTGTATGGCCCCCCAAGTGCTTGTATGCATGCCTGACAACATCAGAGCATTGCTCCTAAAGAGACGACGGATGGCGTCCTGGGGTATTTCCTCCCAGATCTGGACCAGAGCATCACTGAGCTCCTGAACAGACTGAGGTGCAATCTGGCTGCACCGAATGGACCGAAACATAATGTCCCAGAGGTGTTCTTTTGGATTTAGGTCAGGTGAGCGTGGGGGCCATTCAATGGTATACATTTCTTCATCCTCCAGGAACTGGCTACATGCTCTCGCCACATGAGGCTGGGCATTGTCGTGCACCAGAAGGAACCCAGGACACACTGCACCAGCGTAGGGTCTGACAATGGGTCCAAGGATTTAATCCCGATACCTAATGGCAGTCAGGGTGCCATTGTGTAGCCTGTAGAGGTCTGTGCGTCCCTCCATGGAGATGCCTCCCCAGACCATCACTGACCCACCACCAAACCGGTTATGCTGAACGATGTTACAGGCAGCATAAAGTTCTCCGCGGCTTCTCCAGGCCCTTTCAGATCTGTCACATATGCTCAGGTTGAACCTGTCATCTGTGAAAAGCATGGGGTACCAGTGGCAAGTCTGCCAATTCTGGTGTTCAATGGAAAATGCAATCAAGCTCCACAGTGTCCGGCAGTGAGCACAGAGCACACTAGAGGACATGGGGCCCCCAGGCCACTCCCATGAAGTCTGTTTCTGATTGTTTGATCAGAGACATTCACACCAGTGGCCTGCTGGAGGTCATGTTGTAGGGCTCTGGCAGTGCTCAACCTGTTCCTCCTTGCACAAAGAAGCAGATACCGGTCCTGCTGATGATTTAAGGACCTTCTACGGCTCTGTCCAGCTCTCCTAGAGTAACTGCCTGTCTCCTGGAATCTCCTCCATGCTCTTGAGACTGTGCTGGGAGACACGGCAAACCTTCTGGCAATGACACGTATTGATGTGCCATCCTGGAGGAGTTGGACTGCCTGTGCAACCTTTATAGGGTCCAAGTATCGCCTCGTGCTACCAGTAGTGACACTGACCCTAGCCAAATGCAAAACTAGTGAAATACAATCAGAAAAGATGAGTAGGGGAAAAAAAGTCAGACCCCTCCACGTGAAAAAACATTGTCTGTCTCATTGTTGCCCATCTAGTGCACCTGTTCTTAATTTCAATTAACAGCAAAGCGGCTGAAACTGATTAAAACCCCCTTCTGTATACACCCCTCCCCCCCTCTGTATACACCCCTCCCCCTCTGTATACACCCCTCCCCCCTCTGCTACTTAACTGACCAGATCAATATCCCAGGAGTTCTGATTCAAAAGTGTTCCTTTAATATTTTTTTTGAGCAGTTTATATTGGCCTAAACTGATGAAGAATTTGTTTTAAACGGGGGATATTTATTATAGCAAAAGTAAAGAATATTGTTGTTTTTTTTTCAAAATTGTTGCTATTTTTTTTTTAAATTGCAAAAAATAAAAACCGCAGAGGTGATCAAATACCACCAAAAGAAAGCTCTGGGCTAGATTCACAGAGCAAGTACGCCGGCGTATCTACTGATACGCCGGCGTACTTTCAAATTTCACGCGTCGTATCGTTGTTTTGAATCCTCAAACCAAGATACGACGGCTTCTGGGTAAGATCCGACAGGTGTACGTCTTCGTACGCCTTCGGATCTTAGATGCAATACTTCGGCGTCCGCTGGGTGGCGTTCACGTCGTTTTCCGCATCGGGTATGCAAATTAGCGATTTACGACGATCCACGAACGTACGCGCGGCCGTCGCATTTTCTAACGCCGTCTGTAGTCGGCTTTTTCCGGCGTATAGTTAAAGCTGTTATTTTGCGGCGTATAGATAGAATTGCCATGTTATGTATGTAAGTATGGCCGTCGTTCCCGCGTCGAAATTTGAATTTTTTTGCGTAAGTCCGTGAATAGGGATGGACGTAACTCACGTCTAAGTTAAAAAAATGAAGTCTTTGCGTCGTCGCATGCGCATTTCATTCAGCGCGGGGACGCGCTTCATTTAAATGAAACCCACCCCAACCCGCCCAATTTGAAATCCGCCGCCAGAAATACACTACGCCGCCGTAACTTACGGCGCGAACTCGCTGAGGATTCGAAAATGCGCCAGGTAAGGTACGGCGGCGTAGCGTATCTCTGATATGCTGCGCGGAACTAAATGTATGTGGATCTGGCCCTATTTGTAGGAAAAAAAGGACGCATGACCGCGCAATTGTCCGTTAAAGCAAAGCAGAGCCAAATTGTAAAAAGTGCTTTGGTCAGGAAGGGGGTAAAAAACTTCCGGGCTGAAGTGGTTAAACTTGTATAAATGTATTGACGCACTGCAGTGGGGCAGTGTATTTTACCCACCACCTATCGTAAATTTCTGCTGCTGCCCTTGCTGTAAGCCTTGTGGCAGTGGTGGAAAAAGGGTCAAACTATATGAATACAAGCTAACACCTGTAAGCACTAGGGTTGTCCCAATACCACTTTTTTGAGACCGAGTACAAGTACCGATACTTTTTTTCAAGTACTCGCCGATACCAAATACCGATACTTTTTTCAGGTGTTGGTAAAGTATCGGAGCATTTTCCCCGAGTACAAGTACTCGGGGAAATGCTTGGTATCAGTCCCGATACTGATACTAGTATCGGTATCGGGACAACCCTAGTAAGCACCCTCTATGTTCTATGTCTGTCCCAACCTCTCTAACTGGCACTTTGGCAAGACGGCTTGGTCTCGGTAAATGTGGAGAAAAATATAAATTAAAGCTAGTGACATTAAGAAAGGAATTTAAATACTGATTACTAACTTTACAGATATTAACCCCATGCAGTTACTAGACTACAATATTTTTTGAAATAGTGGGTCTTTAAAACCCATTAATAAGGATAACCTAATCACTTAAAAAATGCATCTAATTAGAAACATATTAAATGTAAAAAATACATTTAAAGAAAACCGTAAAAAGATGATAGATTCACTTTACCCATATTCTAATACATAGCATGACAAAACCAATAATACTCAAATCTCAGCTAACACATTTGATAATAATATTAGGGTTATAATTTTTATAGAAACATGTAAAATATTTTATGCAACGGTGTAATATTATACATGTACCTTTCATATTATTTAATAATTGTGATGGAAAAATGTATAGCAATAAGGAAGATCATTAAAAAAGAAAGGAATGGAAGTTAAAGTGCAATAAAAAAACTAGCCATTGTCAGTGAACGATCACAGACACGATATACCAGTGAATGTACATCTGGGGTGAGAGACGTAGCATTAATGCCATCCTTATGTTTATAATTTTCTTTGTTTCGCAAGTGTGGAAGTCAGAAGGATTTAAAAGAAAGAAGCAACCCAGGGGGATCGTATGTCTCCCAGACTAATAAATTACAAGTCTGATATTTTCCAGGTGTACGGGGAATAGAGATAAGCCAAGATAGAATAATGTTTGTTCTAGCTGGGGGTCATTCACAAAACACAAAGGGGTAGATTCACAGAGGAGATACGACGGCATATCTCCAGATACGCCGTCGTATCTCTGAGTCTGGCCGGTCGTATCTATGCACCTGATTCATAGAATCAGTTACGCATAGATTTCTATTAGATCCCACCGCCGTAAGTCACTTCCTGTTTCTCCTCAGTAAGCTTTTCACCATCATCTGAGGGGTGGAAAGTCATTTAGAGAAGCTTACTGAACACCTTACTGAGGGGGAACAGGAAGTGAGAAATTCAGACAAAGAAAACAAAGAAAAAAAACATTTAGAAAGGAAATTGTGAACCTACAATGCACTAGCTTAAAGGAACCTAATTAGAAAATAAAAAATTAACCTTTACAACCCCTTTAAGCCGTTGTAAGATTCCCTATCCAACTTGCCCATACTCTCTCATATTTCTCCTCATATCCTCTGTTACAATATGTCTCCCTATATAATGGTAGATTACTATTTACTAAATGTTTCCAATGGACCAATGAGGGAACCTCGGCCTTCTTTCAATTCAGCACTATTGCGTTTCTTGCATAGAAGAGAATTATTTTTGCTATAGAGGCAATATCATTCCCTACCAATCCTAATAGACAGAGCTCTGCCTTTTGATCTAAAGAAACTGTTGTTACTAGGGTTGAGCGAACCCGAACTGTAAAGTTCGGGTTCGTACCGGACTTTTGGGTTTTTGGTACCCGGACCTGAACCCGAACAATTTGCTGTAAGTTTGGGTTTGGTGTTCGGCAATGTAATGGCGCGCTGCAGGGCAGCTATTCACCATTTGTTTTAATTGTGTGACCTAGAAGCCATCACAGCCATGCCTACTAATGGCATGGCTGTCATTGGCCAGTGCAGCATGTGACCCAGCCTCTATATAAGCTAGAGGCACATAGCACAGCTCATCACTCTGATTTAGTTAGGATAGGGAAAGGCTGCTGCTGCTGCTTGTAGGGAGAGAAATATATAAGAGTCAGACTGTCCTGCTTCAGAAATCAAATTACACCAGCACTGCATATGTTCCTGTGAGATACTCTGCATTAGATACTTTAGGGAAAGGTTCCTGATTGTGCTTTTTATAGGGACAGAAATATATAGGAGTCAGTCAGAAATCAAATAACACCAGCACTGCATATGTTCCTGTGAGATACTCTGCATTAGATACTTTAGGGAAAGGTTCCTGATTGTGCTTTTTATGGGGACAGAAATATATAGGAGTCAGTCCTGCTTCAGAAATCAAATTACACCAGCACTGCATATGTTACTGTGAGATACACCCTTTAGATACTTTTCTTCTATTGTGCTATTCAAAAAACATCCATTTAGGGCAAAAAAAAAAAATTTGCAGTTTTTCCTCCATATCTGTACGTGTGAGATAAACACTTTAGCTAGTGTTCTTCTCTTGTTCTATTCAACAAACACCCATTTAGGGCAAAATATATATTTTGTGGTGTTTCCTCCAGTGTTTTTTTTTTTATGTTATTTTAAGTTATTTTCCTATCCACATATATTTGCAGAGTACTTGCCATACTCTTACCAACATTTTTCTGCAATTTGCAGCCCTCTAGCACTTTCCATTAGTGTTTTAGAGACATTTTAGTACTGAAAAGTTCGGGTCTCCATTGACTTCAATGGGGTTCGGGTTCGGGGTCAAGTTCGGGTCCCGAACCCGGACTTTTTTTCTGAAGTTCGGCCGAACCCGAACATCCAGGTGTCCGCTCAACTCTAGTTGTTACTATAGCAATTACTCTCAACACCTCTCTCCAGAATGTCACTATCTTCGGACAGGACCAAAATATAGAAATAAAACTTCCTGGAGTATGCACTAGACATGTGCACACTAAAATATTTTGTTTCGTAATTTAGTTTTCGTCCAAAAAATAAATTTATTTAGTTACTCCCGAAATTAGTTTTTATTTATTTTGTTTCGTAAAAAAAATGCATTCGTCCAAAAATCCGAATCAATTAAGGTTAAATCTGCCACTTGAAGGCTTATGGTATCCGTCGAATGTTCTAAGAAGATTCGACGAAGTAGCGAAACTGTACGACGCGGCAATCGTACATTTCCGGTCTAATGCTCTGCAAACAAGCTATAGTAGAATTCTAATGTCATATGACACTAGTAATAATTATATTTATTAATTATTATTACTAGTCAACCAACATTAGAATTCTTCTATAGCCTATGGGCCGAGCATTTCACCATAAATGTCCGTTTGTGGCGATCGTATGTTTTTAGCTGCTTCATCAAATCTTTATGTCTCTATTATGTAGAATCTTTTCTCTCTATGTCGAATCTTCATGCCTCTATCATGTCGAATCTTTTCTCTCTATGTCGAATAATCTTGGACTAATAGAGTTAGGTTAGGCACATTCGACCGCAGGTTCGATAGACACAGATCGCTATTGTCACCGTCATGTCGAATCTTCTATCTATATCGAACTGTTGTCATAACGAAATGAAAACAAAGGGGTAGATCCACGTACCTACGCTGCGCCCGGCGCAGATGTCAGATACGCTACGCCGCTGTAACTTACTTTGGCTTCGTTTGATTCCTCAACGAATTCGCACCGTAAGTTACGGCGGCGTAGTGTATCTCTCGCGGCAGAAGGTTAGCGGAATTCAAATGCGGCGGGTAGGGGGCGTGTTTCATTTAAATGAAGCGCGTCCCCGCACCGAACGAACTGCGCATGCGCCGTCCCTAAAATTTCCCGCCGTGCATTGCGCTAAATGACGTCGCAAGGACGTCATTGGTTTTGATGTGAACGTAAATGGCGTCCAGCGTAAAATTTTCAAAAATTAGGCGCGGGAACGACGGCCATACTTAACATTGAGTACGCCACCATATAGCAGCTTTAACTATACGTCGGAAAAAGCCGAACGGAAACGACGTAAAAAAATGCGACGGCCGCTCGTACGTTCGTGGATCGTCGGAAATAGCTAATTTGCATACTCAACGCGGAATACAACGGAAACGCCACCTAGTGGCCGCCGGAAAATTGCATCTAAGATCCGACGGCGTACTAAGGCGTACGCCTGTCGGATCTAACACAGATGCCGTTGTATCTTGTTTGGTGGATACCAAAACAAAGATACGACGCGCAAAATTTGAAATTACGCGGCGTATCAAGTGATACGCCGGCGTAATTTCTTTGAGGATCTGCCCCAAATAATTTTTTATGTCGGATCTTTCAGATTTTGGATTCTGCGCCTTCATTATCGTTTGTTAAAATAAACGCAAAAATCTCAAAAATTCTGACAAAAATCCATTCGGACGAAAACTAATGCACATGTCTAGTATCTACACATCTCCAGCAGTTTTGGGGATTTATTGGAAATATCCTATGTAGTTTATACAGTGTGTAATAACTCCTATGTGTTATCTTAAATTGTATCAATTTATCTCGACGTGACACTAATATCTGAAATTGTTAACACTTGAAAAGAGTAATTTTCTTTTACATCGTTTTTTTTTTCAACCAAGATATTAAATATTTGGAAGAACTTTTATTACAAAATACAGAAATATATCACATTATTTTCATCTTTTATTAAATAGTATAAATTCTATTTAAACAGTTGTGGAATTGTGCTGCTTACATTTACAAAATATTTCTCAACAAACATGTTATTTGGAGTTCTCCCAACTTTTGTCCTTTTGGTATAACCATTTCCGCACAGCCGTCTTCACGTCACTATTTCTCAGGCAGTAAATGTATGGGTTAAACATTGGTGTCAGTGCTGTATACATGAGGGTCACAAATTTGCTTTTTTGCGGTGAGGAGACGGAAGAAGGTTTGAAATACATGGAGACCGCTGAGGCAGAGAAAAGAAAGAAGACTGCAAGATGGGAGGCACAGGTGGAGAAAGCCTTCTGTCTACCGGAAGAAGAGTGTATGCGGAGAATGGAGATGGTTATTCGAATATAAGAAAGTATAGTAAGAAGTGATGGAACCAAAGCCACCAGAGAGCCTTCCGTAAAAATGAGAAGTTCATTGAATGTTGTGTCGGAGTAGGAGACTTCCAGAAGGGGTGGTATGTCACAGAAGAAATGTGGAATGTATACAAGTGGACAGAACTTAAGGAACGATGTTACCATGGCATGAAGAAGGGCATGCACTGAGGCAAATGTGCAACATATAATGCACATGGCCAGACAAGTGTTTCTGTTCATGAGTGTTGAGTATCTCAATGGACAGCATATAGCAGCATATCGGTCATAAGCCATGACAGCTAGCAGTAAGTTTTCACTGTTGCCAAAAGCGTGGAAGAAAAAAACCTGAGCGATGCACCTAGAGAAGGAAATTTTATTCTTCTGGGTTATCACTGTGGCCAACATGCCCGGCACGGTGGTAGAAGAGAAGGAGAAATCCATGAGGGAGAAGTTCCACAAGAGCTGGTACATCGGGGAATGAAGGTGTGAATCAATGATTATAACACTTAGCATCACAACATTTCCAAATGCGGTAATCTTGTAGATAAGGAGAAAAAGGACAAATAGAGGAAGGCGGAGTGCTGGAGAATCCGAAAGACTAAAGAGGTAGAATTCAGACGGTGGCGTGTAGTTCATGAGGGTGCTTTCTGTGCTGAGGACACTGTGGAGATGACCACATACTTTGTCAACTTAAGGAAATTAATTAAAATTTGTCCTTTCAGTAGAACAGAATCACAGGCTAATCTGAATATTTCATCTCTGAAAACAAGGGGCTAGATTCGGGTATCTGCGCCTGATCTTACGCTGCCGCAACTTACAGGAGCAAGTGCAGTATTCACAAAGCACTTGCTCCATAAGTTGCAGCGGCGTAGCGTAAATGGGGCCGGCGTAAGCGCGCGTAATTCAAATGCGTAAGGGGGGGGTGTTTTATGTTAATGTGTGTTGACCTGACATGATTGACGTTTTGTACGAACGGCGCATGTGCCGTCCGTGTACATATCCCAGTGTGCATTGCTCCAAATGACATCGCAAGGACGTCATTGGTTTCGACTTGAACGTAAATTACGTCCAGCCCTATTCGCGAACGACTTACGCAAACGACGTAAAAAATAGAATTACGCCAGTCGGATCTTAGGCTAATGTCGGCGTATCTAGCTTTCTGAATACAGAAAGTAGATACGCCAGCGCAGCTTTGAATTTACGCGGCATATCTATGGATACGCCGGCGTAATTCTTTGCTGAATCTAGCCCAAGATTTTTTTTTTATTTACATTTGTTGCCATATGGATTTTTTTTGAATGAAACAGTACCATATAAACACTGTAACGAGACCCTTGCTCGCTCGGTTCCACTCTCCCGACACTCCTCTGCTGCTATTGAATCAGATTGCAGATCGCAACGTCTGATGGTTCGGTCATCCAATGCTCCGGGATTCGAACCACAGCTATGTGCCGTTCGAATCCAGCTGTGATAGCTCAGAACAAACACCAGGCAGGCTGTATGTAAGTTCAAACCTGGCGAACCTTTTATTGGATGCACACACACTTTTATACAGCAGTTTGAACACCCTGCCCCCAACAACCACTTTCCTATTGGTCAATTGTAAATTACATTGTAGTTCCCAATTAGGTCCTCTTAGCCATGCAAATGAGGACTTGAAACAGGGTCAGCAGGGATTGGTCCGATAGCTTGAATAGGAGGACTGATATGTGTAATGAGACAGAAGCCCCAGGGGGCAATCAAAGTACACAAACAGCCAGACACAGAACAATGCTTTTCCTCTAGACCAGCGGTCTCAAAGTGCCGGCCCGCGGACCGGGTATAAATGGCCTGCAGGCAGGGCGGGGGGTGCCGCGGAAGTGTAGATCGAGATGCATGCAGAGAATCGCGGGAAGCGTCTGTCATAAGTTAATTTCTCTCTCATGTCACGCTGCTACTCCCCAGCGGCCCCCCCTCTCTTCTCGTCCATCCCCATTTGTGACATCATCTGGGGTGGACGAGAAGAGAGGGGGGCCGCCGAGGAGTAGCAGCGTGACATGAGAGAGAAGTGAACTTATGACAGACGCTTCCCGCGCTAATCTGCATTTAAAGAATACAAGTAAACGCTGACCTGTGCCCTAATGTGCTCTCATGTGCCCTGATGTGCTTATGTGCCCTGATGTGCTCTGATTGTGCCCCATGTACCCTGATGTGCCCCATGTACCCTCATGTGCCATGTGCCCCATGTACCCTGATGTGCCCCATGTACCCTGATGTGCCCTGATGTGCCATGTGCCCTGATGTGCCATGTGCTCCATGTACCCTGATGTGCCCCATGTACCCTCATGTGCCCCATGTACCCTGATGTGCCCCATGTACCCTGATGTTCCCCATGTACCCTCATGTGCCCCATGTGCCCCATGTACCCTCATGTACCCTGATGTGCTGGGCTCTGTACATCAGGGTACCCTGTGCCATGTACCCTGATGTGCCATGTGCCCTGTCCTGATGTGCTCTCATGTGCCCGATGTGCCCCATGTGCCCTGATTGTGCCCTGGTGTGCTCCATGTGCCCTGATTGTGCCCTGATGTGCTCTGATTGTGCCCCATGTACCCTGATGTGCCATGTGCCCCATGTACCCTGATGTGCTGGGCTTTGTACCCTGATGTGCTGTTTCATGTGCCCTGTACCCTGATGTGCCATGTGCCCTGTCCTGATGTGCTGTGCCCTGATGTGCCATGTCCTGTACCCTGATGTGCCTTGTCCTGATATGCCCTGTCCTGATGTGCCGTGCCCTGTACCCTGATGTGGCCTGTTGTGCTGTACCCCTATGTGCTGTGCTCTGATGTGCTGTGCCCTGTACCCTGATGTGCTGTGCCATGTACCCTGATGTGCTGTGCCCTGTACCCTGATGTGCTGTGCTCTGTACCCTGATGTGTGCTGTGCCCTAATGTGCACTGTGTCCTGTACCCTGATGTGCTGTGCCCTGTACCCTGATGTGCTGTGCCCTGCACTGATGTGCTGTGCCCTGATGTGCTGTGCCCTGTGCCTTGATGTGCTGTGCCCTGTGCCATGATGTGCTGTGCCCTGTGTCCTGATGTGCTGTGCCCTGATGGTGAGTGGTCAGTGTGCAGTGTAGTGGTCTGTCGGCAGTGTAGAGGTCAGTGTATAGTGGTCAGTGTGTAGTGGTCTGTGTGCAGTGTAGTGGTACGTGTGCAGTGTAGTGGTCCGTGTGCAGTGGTACGTGTGCAGTGTAGTGGTATGTGTGCAGTGTAGTGGTCCGTGTGCAGTGCAGTGGTCAGGGTTAATAATGTGTTTGCTGACACCAATACTAGGGGTTAATAATGCGTCTGCTGACACCAGTGCTGGGGTTAATAATGCGTCTGCTGACACCAGTGCTGAGGTTAATAATGCGTCTGCTGACACCAGTGCTGGGGTTAATAATGCGTTCGCTGACACCAGTACTGTTTTTGAAGTTTGAAAGTTTGCATGCGGCCCCCCATGGCATATGAAAACTTGTGTTGTGGCCCTCAGGTAATTTGAGTTTGAGACCCCTGCTTTAGACCATTGAGCCGTCTGGAGGGGGGGTTAGCCTTAAGACAGGGCAGAAGACCCCGCACTTTGTAACAGATTTCAAGGAGATACACTTCAGCATTCCAAGGTCCATGACAAACACCATTCCACATTTGTGTTTGACAAGGGCTAAGCTTTTGGGGGCAAAAAAGTTTCATGAATTAGCCTTAAAAATGTCCCTGCCATAAGATGATTTTTTGTGACTTTTCATAAATGATGAAGAAGGGCTTGTTCTAAAACTCAACTGACCATAGCATATGGATCTCAAAGCTTTTTCAAGATACCTTGAACAAGAAAGCTTTCAGAAAGTGCTCGCTACTGTCAGTCCAGGTTCACACTGGGCTGCGGGAGTGAAGCCGTGCGAGTTCAGCTGAACTCGTACGATTTCACTCCCGCTGGCAGTCCCGATTTCGGCCGCGATTTCAGAGACATCTGTGCAGGTTTCTACACAGATGTCAATTTAAATCGCGGGCCCGAAATCGCAAAAAGTAGTACAGGAACTACTTTTTGAAATCGGTGCAGCGCCGCACCGATTAGGACGGTGCCATTGCCGACAATTGCCGGCAAATGCTGCCGATTTGAGATGCGATTTGACAAATACCACCAAAAGAAAGCTCTATTTGTAGGGAAAAAAAGACGCCAATTTTGTTTGGGAGCCACGTCGCACGACCGCGCAATTGTCAGTTAAAGCGATGCAGTGCCGAATCGCAAAAAGTGCTCTGGTCTTTGACCAGCAATATGGTCCGGGGGTTAAGTCGTTAAAACAAGCCATGAGTGCCATGCTTTTTCTCTTTCTTCATAATAAACCTATTTAGTTGATTAACAGAGTCAGCAACATGACTTGGGGGAAAGCAGCCTGAGAGGTAACACTGGTCCTTGGTGGAAGTTGTACCTGTGGTGTGCACCGGTATGCTGCAGTTGGACTGCAGCTGTCTTTCTACAGTATATTAAAGTGGTTCTAAGGGCTCAAGGTTTTTTACCTTCATGCATTCTGTGTATGAAGGTAAAAAAAACTTGTGTTTGCAGTCGCACCCACAGCCTCTCTAAAACTTACCTAAACCCCATCCAGTGGCATACCTAGACCATTTGGCACCCAGGGCAGATCCTTTATCTGGCACCGCCCCCATGGATTCTATATCTAGCACACACCCCCCCAACTTTTAAATGTAAAAACACCCCACTGTGCCCCCTGCATGCCTCTGCACCCCCCAATATCTCTTGTTTCACTACTGTGTACCCCCTCTCCACAACTGCACTCCCACTGTACCCCTCTGCCACCAATCCCCCCACCTCAGTAACACGATACTGTGCAATGGTTGTACTCACAGTGCCAAGCTCTTCCTGCAGCTGCAGCGCAGTCCAGTAAAGTAAATTGCAGCAGACAATATAAACCAAGCAAAGCATGCTGTGCCACTGATGGAGGGTCGGGGTCGGGGCATGGTTTTATGCTGGCTCCCTGCAAGGTTTAGAGTCTGGCTGCAGGCCCGCCCATAGTCTCCTCAACTAATGAAAGCAATGCTGTGGCTGCAGCGTCGGGTCACCAAGGTGACCAAAATACACAGGCAGGAAAAAGGAATGTGTCCAGCCAGGTTCCAGCTTAGACACCCCCCGTGAATAAGGGGCACCGGCCTGAGTGACACCCCTAAGCAGCGCGTCGGCCTGACACCCCCCAATGTGTTGCACCTGGGGCCCCGTTGGTATGCCACTGACCCCATCGCAATCCAGCGATGTACACGAGAGCCTCGGATCTACATGGACTTTCCATCCTCATTGGCTGAGACAATGGAGGGAGCCATTGGCTCCTACTGCTGCCAATCACAGCCAATGAGCTAATGAGGAGAGGGAAGGGGTGGGGTCTCGTCACGGCTCTGTGTGTCAATAGACACAAAGAGCAGTGGCCCAGGAGTGAGCTTGCTCGGGTGCACCATAGTATATATAGTTAGTCAGGTTGAAAAAAGACACAAGTCCATCCAGTCCAACCACAAAAAAAAAATAAACAAACAAAATAAAAAACATAGTACAATCCCATACACCCAACTCCATACCCACAGTTGATCTAGAGGAAGGCAAAAAACCCCAGCAGAGCATAATCCAATTTGCTACAGCAGGGGAAAAAATTCCTTCCTGATCCCCCGAGAGGCAATCGGATTTACCCTGGATCAACTATACCTACAAATCTTAGTAGTCGGTTATATTCTGTACATTTAGGAAAGAATCCAGACCTTTCTTAAAGCAATCTACTGAGCTGGCCAGAACCACCTCTGGAGGGAGTCTGTTCCACATTTTCAGAGCTCTTACTGTGAAGAAACCTTTCTGTATTTGAAGATGAAATCTCTTTTCCTCTAGATGTAAAGAGTGCCCCCTTGTCCTCAGTGTTGACCGTAAAGTGAATAACTCAACACCAAGTTCACTATATGGACCCCTTATATACTTGTACATGTGGATTATATCCCCCATAATTCTCCTCTTCTCAAGAGTGAATACATTTAGTTCTTCTAATCTTTCCTCATAGCTGAGCTCCTCCATGCCTCTTATCAGTTTGGTTGCCCTTCTCTGCACTTTCTCCAGTCCCCCGATATCCTTTTTGAGAACTGGTGCCCAAAATTGGACTGCATATTCCAGCTGATTTCTACGGGGGCAGGAGGGAGGGGCCAGGAGCATCGGTAGGGGACCCCAGAAGAGGAGGATCGGGCTACTCTGTGCAAAACCATTACACAGAGCAGATAAGTATGACATGTTTGTTTTATTGTTTTTTCAAATACTTTTTGTTTACGACGCTTTAGCTCAACAAAACGCCTGAATTTGAAAGGGCCATTTTACGAGCACTCTTCATGAGTTAAGCCCCCCTTACCTACCTACCATGGAAAAGGTCAAGAGTGCCTCAAAAACCAACAATGGATTCTACAATAAGGAAATGTTGAAGCTAGAAAGCCTACTGGATCGTCCTGTAAACCCACAGATACAAACAACAGAAAATTTTCGAGGGCACTTACCAGCTAGCCTTAAAAAAAAACATATTGATCATATCTAATAATTCACATTAAAAACTGAGGGTTTCGTTGCACACATTTTAAATTATACAGTGGGGCAAAAAAGTATTTAGTCAGCCACTAATTGAGCAAGTTCTCCCACTTAAAAAGATGAGAGACGCCTGTAATTGTCATCATAGGTATACCTCAACTATGAGAGACAAAATGTGGAAACAAATTCAGACAATCACATTGACTGATTTGGAAATATTTTTTTTGCAAATTGTGGTGGTAAATAAGTATTTGGTCAATATCAAAAGTTCATCTCAATACTTTGTTATATATCCTTTGTTGGCAATGACAGAGGTCAAACGTTTTCTGTAAGTCTTCACAAGGTTGTCGCACACTGTTGCTGATATGTTGGCCCATTCCTCCATGCAGATCTCCTCTGAGGCCCCGTACACACGACCAGTTTCCTCGGCAGAATTCAGCTTCCGACCGAGTTTCTGGCTGAATTCTGCCGAGGAAACTGGTCGTGTGTACACTTTCGGCCGAGGAAGCCGACGAGGAGCTCGACGAGGAAATAGAGAACATGTTCTCTATTTCCTCGTTGTTCTATGGGAGCTCTCGTCCCGCCGAGCTCCTCGGCGGCTTCAGGGCTGAACTGGCCGAGGAACTCGATGTGTTTGGCACGTCGAGTTCCTCGGCCGTGTGTACGAGGCCTCAGACTTTCAACTCCCTCCAAAGGTTTTCTATGGGGTTGAGATCTGGAGACTTCCTAGGCCACTCCAGTACCTTGAAATTCTTCTTACGAAGCCACTCCTTTGTTGCCCCGGCGGTGTGTTTGGGATCATTGTCATGCTGAAAGACTCAGCAACGTTTCATCTTCAATGCCCTTGCTGATGGAAGTTTGCACTCAAAACCTCACGATACATGGCCCCATTTATTCTTTCATGTACACGGATCAGTCGTCCTGTTCTGTTTGCAGAGAAACAGCCCAAAGCATGATTTTGCCACCCCCATGCTTCACAGTAGGTATGGTGTTCTTCGGTTGCAACTCAGCATTCTCTCTCCTCCAAACACAACTCGTGTTTCTACCAAACAGTTCTACTTTGGTTTCATCTGACCATATGACATTCTCCGAATCCTCTTCTGGATCATCCAAATGCTCGACTAGCAAACCTCAGATGGGCCCGGACATGTACTGGCTTAAGCAGGGGGACACGTCTGGCATTGCAGGATCTGAGTCCCTGGCAGCGTAGTGTGTTACTGATGGTAGCCTTTGTTACGTTGGTCCCAGCTCTCTGCAGGTCATTCACTAGGTCCCCCCGTGTGGTTCTGGGATCTTTGATCACCGTTCTTGTGATCATTTTGAACCCACGGGGTGATATCTTGCGTGGAGCCCCAGATCGAGGGAGATCATCAGTGGTCTTGTATGTCTTCCATTTTATAATTATTGCTCCCACAGTTGATTTCTTCACACCAAGCTGCTTGCCTATTGCAGATTCAGTCTTCCCAGCCTGGTGCAGGTCTACAATTTTGTTTCTGGTCCTTGGACAGCTCTTTGGTCTTCACCATAGTAGAGTTTGGAGTGTGACTGTTTGAGGTTGTGGACAGGTGTCTTTTATACTGAAAACAGGTGCCATTAATACAGGTAATGAATGGAGGACAGGGGAGCCTCTTATAGAAGAAGATACAGGTCTGTGAGAGACATAAACCTTCCTTGTTTGTAGAGGAGACCAAATACTTATTTCCACCATAATTTGCAAATAAATTCTTTCCAAATCAGACAATGTGATTGTCAGGATTTGTTTCCACATTTTGTCTCTCAGGCCGAGTACTCACGAGCAGACATGTCCGATGAAACCGGTCCGCGGACCGTTTTCATCGGACATGTCTGCCCGGGGACTTCTGTTCGATGGCTGTACACACCATCGAACAGAGGTCCGCGCGTAAACAATACGCGGGGCGTGTCCGCGGTGTCGCCGCGTCGATGACGCGGTGTCGCCGCGACAATGACGCGGCAATGTGGGCGGCCTGCCTTTAAAATGCTTCCACGCATGCGTCGAAGTCATTCGACGCATGCGAGGGATGACGGGCGGCCGGACATGTACGGTAGGTCTGTACATGTCGGGTCCACCTGTCCGATCCACCTGTCCGATCCACCCGAAAATGGTCCGCTCAGGCCTACACACGGCCAAACATGTCTGCTGAAACTGGTCTGCGGACCAGTTTCAGCAGACATGTTTGGTCGTGAGTACGGGGCCTCATAGTTGAGGTATACATATGATGACAATTACAGGCATCTCTCATCTTTTTAAGTGGGAGAACTTGCGCAATTGGTGGCTGCCTAAATACTTTTTTGCCCCACTGTATGTAAAACTCACAGTGCCTCACCAAGGCTCCTTTGTATAATGCAGTCCTTCCTCTGTAGTTTTCAGTCTCAAAGTTGGAGCACATATCGCAGTGGATAAATGAAAGTGGTTATAAAGGGGCTCAAGGAGCAAGCAGCTTGCTAAGGGAGCATTTGTCTTAGGGGTGGAGCCAGGAGGGCCGATGGAGGACCTGAGAAGAGGAGGATCATGGCTGCTCTGTGTAAAATCATTAAACAGAGCAGGTAAGTATAACATGTTTGTTATTTTAATAAAAAATAAATAAAATAAAAAACAAACCCTTACAATCACTTTAAAGGAAGGTTTGCCTGGAGGGAGCCCACTCCTCCTCACAGGGACACATTGGACACCTAGCAAGTGAGCAATGGCAGTTGAAGGCATTTTTATTTATTTTTTTGCAGACAAGCTGGTAAGTCTGCAGGGAAATTTTCTGTGATGTGTATAGGCTTTCTATGTGCACCTTAGGCCCCGTACACACGTCCGAGGAACTCGACGTGCCAAACACATCGAGTTCCTCGTCGAGTTCTGTGTTGAAGCCGCCGAGGATCTCGGCGGGCCAACTTTCCTCATTGAACAACGAGGAAATAGAGAACATGTTCTCTATTTGGCCCGATGAGTTCCTCATCGGCTTCCTCGCTGAAAAGTGTACACACGACCGAGTTTCTCGGCAGAATCCAGCCCCGATCGAGTTTCTGGCTGAATTCTGCGTGTGTACGGGGCCTTACTGCAAAAGATTAGCCACAGATACATCAGAATTTTTTGATGATAATTATGTACTGTATATGAACTGTATATGATGATATATTTAAAGACTTTGCAATTTTACATTGAGGAAGATTATTCTGAAATTGTTTGGCACTTTTTAGACACATCAGTGAACCTCTGGCCATCTTTACTTCTAAGACAGCAGTCTATATAACCTTCTAAAAACCAATCCACACCAGTTCACTTTTCCAGGCGATGTAGAAAGGCTGCTTTCAGGCAGTCAAGAGGTGATCCTGTCGCTTCCTAAACAACGATATATATATATATATATATATATATATATATATATATATATATATATATATATATATATATATATATATATATATATATATATATATACTATATTGTCAAAAGTATTTGGACACCTTCCTTCACACGCACATGAACTTTAGTGGCATCCCAGTCTTTTTGCCTTTGGAGGCATTTAAAAAAAAAAAATTACGTGCTCTCTGTAGGCATCATTAATGAATAAAAATTTCTTAAATTATAAACCATTTAACAAATAAATATTATTATTTAACTGCATCCGATTTGTACCCTCACAAGGTCCAAAAAGACAATCAAATGTTTTAGTATTCTGTGTAAACTGGCCCTGGAATTTGTTTTGGCAACTGAGTTGGCAACTGACCTGACTTACACATGAATTCAATGGGTGACAAAAAAAAATTCTCCGCTTGAAAATAAGGTTTAAAAAAGAATCATAAATAAAACAGTAAAAAAAAATTCACAAAAAAAATATTTTTAAAAAAAGTATATATTGTTTGTTTATTATTAATATAATTATTATTATACTTTTATTTTTGCCCTTTTTCTTTCTTTTTTTGTAAGCAAAGAGCTTTCTCTGTTAAAGCATATCTAAACCCCAAAACAAAAATGAAATAAATTGCAAATTCTTATGCAGCGTACACATGACCGTTTTTCATGACGAGAAAAATTCAATTTTTTAAATTGGTCGTGGAAAACGGTCGTGTGTAGCTCTAGAGCATTTATCTCGACGAGAAAAAAAAGCAATTAAAAATTTAGGTCCAGATTCAGGATTTAGGGTCTTCCTAACTATGATTCATAGAATCAGTTACGCATAGATATCCCTAAGATCCGACAGGTGTAATTGTTTTACACTGTCGGATCTTAGGATGCAATACCGCGGCCGCCGCTGGGGGGGAGTTTGCGTCGTAAACCAGCGTTGGGTATGCAAATTAGTAGTTACGGCGATCCACAACGTTTTTTCGAGTTCGCTGCTAGTCTAGTTTCCCGTCGCAAAGTTTGTCGTCGTTTTAGCTGCCCTA
This sequence comes from Rana temporaria, assembly GCF_905171775.1. Taxonomy (NCBI): domain Eukaryota; kingdom Metazoa; phylum Chordata; class Amphibia; order Anura; family Ranidae; genus Rana; species Rana temporaria. Next base: position 169,860,124 of record NC_053497.1, read on the forward strand.
ACTTTACACAGCACACTTATGTGCTGTATAAAGTATGGCCGTCGTTCCCGCGTCGAAATTTAAAAATGTTTCCTTCTTGCGTCCGGGAATACGGAAGTACGCTACGCACGTCGCCGTTCGAAAAAAAAAAATGATGTCACTTTGCGCAAATCACGGCGGGAAATTCAAAAGGGAAGCATGCGCAGCAGGTCCGGCGCGGGAGCGCGCCCAATTTAAATGGCACACGCCCCTTTGAATTACGCGAGCTTACGCCGGCGTAAGTTTTCACGCAAGTGCTTGGTGAATCAGGCACTTGCGCTGAAAACTTGCGGCGGTGTAACGTATCTACGATACGTTACGCCGCCGCACTTCTACGTGAATCTGGCCCTTAGAACCTATTTTTTTTTTCTCTTAGTTTTTCACGTTGTCGTTTTTCTCGTCATGAAAATCGGTCGTGTGTAGGCTTTGACAACGGGGGAAAAAACGTGCATGCTCAGAAGCAAGTTATGAGAAGGGAAGTTTGCATAACCAGCCCAAAGGGTGGCGCCATTTGAATGGAACCGTCGTACGTGTGGTACGTCACCACGCTTTGCTAGAGCATTTTTTATCACGATCGTGTGTATGCAAGGCAGGCTTGAGAGGAATCACCTCGAGAAAAACTTTGTTTTTTTCCATGACATGAATAACGGTCGTGTGTACGCGGCATTAGAAGTGGTAGCTGCATTCGTTTTTTTGGGCTTTAGTATAAGGCTTCTGTCTTAGGGTGGTTACACTCACTCCCCCACTTTATCTATGGAGGACCAACAAAGCCACCCTTGGAGAGCAGCATTGTCACCCTGCAGGAAGAATAGTGTTAGATGGTCTAGTTACGATTCAGATGGGCTTTTTTCAAATGGGTTCTTCTTGGGGGCTTACGATTATTGTTTTAACTAAATGAATAAAAGCTGACTATTCTAATCACCCATGTCAGTGGTAAATGATTTGTTTAACCCCTCTAACTGCCCCTTTTTTCTCAACAACTATGTTACGAGGGGACTGACGTTTTATTGGCAGACAACATCACATATGTATTTTTTTTTTTGTCCGTAGCTTTACTCTACCTTCCCAAGACTTACCTCAAATTTACAGTCACCATTAGCTTGAATGTCCAAATTATGAAAAAAATATGTTTTTATCTTCAATAAATGCAAATGTATTCCCTTCTGGGATACAGAAATATGTTGAACACCGCTGCTGCTGACACCTACTATTACAAGCGTTGACTTTCAGTCTCTGATAGACAGACCACGATGGGGTAGTATTACAGAAAAGCCCAAACTTCGCAAAAATGATCAATTAATTCCTATTCTGGAAACAAGCCACGCAAAGGAAGTTTAGAAGCAATGGGGTTGATTTACTAAAGGCAAATAGACTGTGAACTTGCTCCAGAGCTTAATAAATGTGGAAAATGCGGTAAAGCTTCACTATACAAAGAATACCCAATCACATGCAAGGAAAATTAAAAAAAATGCATTCTAGCTTGCACATGATTGGTTGATGGAAACTAGCAGATCAACCCTTCATTTACTAAGCCCTTTAGCAAATCAACCCCAATGTTACATTAAAGTGTCATTTTCTTTGATATTGTAAGTTGTATGAATTATTGGTGGTGCATATATAACATAAAAATGATTATAGAAAATAATGTTCTATATAATCTACATACAGGGACTCAATGAACTAATGTATCCATATAGGATACAAGTCCTAAATACAGGAGGCAACTGACTCCTTATATCAGGATTCTCCTTGTTTGAATCTGCAATACCAGGCTGTATTATCCCCTTGGCTACTTATTATATACTGCCCAGGGATCGTTTGATTAAAAATATACATGAGGTTTTTAATGATTTTTATTTATCTGCAATTTTGCACAGTTTTCAAATCCACAACTCTATTAGTAGATGTAAATCCTACTTGATTGATATTTAATATGATAAAGTACTGAATAGACATGTAAGATTACCTACAAATCGAAATTGGGTAAAAAAAGATTGTTATTCAAAGATTCATTCAAATTTCTGAACTAATTTCAATGAATCCAAAATAAATTATAACTAAATTGATTTAGAAAATTCTGTTATTCTGTGTTATTCTATTATTTTCTGTTCTTTTCAATTTTGTTATATTATATTCTATTTTTTTTTTCTATCCTAGCCTTGTTTTATTCTATTTTATTTATTTTCTATTTTCTATTTTATTCCATTCTATCCTTTTATTTTTTTATTCTATTCTCTTCTCTTCTATAAAACAGCCTAAGTAGGAATCATCATATTATTTAATTGTTATACCTTACCGTATTTATTGCAATATGTCTCTATTTCAAACTCTAATTCATTCTAAAATTCAAGTTCATTTCAAATCTGTTTGAAAATAATGAATACACAAAATGAGACCAAATATACGAACAAAATCCCAAAACAAATACATCGAACATAACAAATATGGCGGAATTTTTTTTCCCCGTCATGCACATCTCTTTTTTTTAAACTTTATGGCCCGGATTCAGATACATTTGCGTATCTTTTGGTGGGCGTAACGTATCTCAGATACGGTACACCGCCGTAACTTAGGGCGCAAGTTCCGTATGCAGAAAGAACTTACGCCCTAAGTTACGGCAGCGTAACGTCTGTGATCCGGCGTAAGCCCGCCTAATTCAAATGGGGATGATGTGGGCGTGTTTTATTTAAATGAATGGTGACCCTGCGTATTTTACATTTTTTACTAACGGCGCATGCGCCGTTCGTGAAAAAATCCCAGTGCGCATGCTCGAAATTACTCCGCAAATCGTCATTGCTTTAGACATGAACGTAACTTACGTACAGCCCTATTCGCGAACCACTTACGCAAACGACGTAAACTTTTCAAAACTCGACGCGGGAACTAATTTTTGTTTTTTTTCAAAATTTTCGGTAATTTTTTTTTTTTTTTTTGCAGAAAATAAAAAGCCCAAAGGTGATCCATTACCACCAAAAGAAAGCTCTATTTGTGGGAACAAAATGATAAAAATGTAGTTTGAGTACAGTATAGCATGACCGCGCAATTGTCATTCAAAGTGCAACAGCACTGAAAGCTAAAAATTGGTCTGGGCGGGAAGGTGTATAAGTGCCCTGTATGGAAGTGGTTAAACAAGCTCTTTAATTACCCCTTACACCAGTGAGTGAGTGAGTAACTTGTATAGCTCTAACAAATGCAAACTGAATCGCCTCAAGGCACCAGAGTCAATAGCGTTACATCTTATATCACAGTCCCCCCCCCCCCCTAGAGCCCCCCTTACATCAGAATCCACAGTGTTCCCCTTCACACTGTGAAATCTGATCTAAAGAATGCTGTGGACTCTGGTGTCATCTTTATATACTGTACACTGTAAGGCCTTACACACCATCAGACCAAAATCCCCGCGGACAGAGAACGCGGTGACGTAGAAGACATCGACGTTCTCTAACACGGAAGTTCAATGCTTCCACGCATGCGTCGAATCAATTCGACGCATGCGCGGGATTTCGGGCTGCTGGTTATACGTCATAACCAGCGGACATGTCCGATGAGTCGTACTAACCATCAGACATGTTTCCAGCGGACAAGTTTCTTAGCATGCTAAGAAACTTTTGTCCGCTGGAAACCTGTCCGCTAGGCCGGAAAACTGTCCGGTAGGCCCTACACATGACCGAACATGTCCGCTGAAACTGGTCCGAACATGTTCGGTCATGTGTACGGGGCCTAAGGGGGGGACTCTGACAGAAAGGGGATCTCTGCGGACTGGGATGTAGGGGGCCTCTGATGTGAGGGGGTCTCTGGTTCTCACAGAGATCTCACTTACATCAATGTTACCCTTTACCCCAGAGTCTGCAGAGTTCCACCTTAAAGCAGTGTATTTCTAGACAGGGGTCAGGTCAGCCATGGCAGCCCCATAACAGCACAGAGCCTTTTACTTTATAAAGCGGAGGCCCAGCGTTAAAAAACACAAATTTTAATTAAAGTCAGCAGCTACAAACACTGTAGCTTTTTTTTTAATAAGGACACTTACCTGTCTAGGGTGCCCGCAATCTTGGCAGCCAAAGCCAAGCAATCGCTCGGGTCTCGGCTGCCCTGTCGCCATCCTCTGTGCGGGAATCAGGAAGTGAAGTGTTGTGGCTTCACTTCCCGGTTCCCTACTGCGCATGCGCAAGTCGTGCACACACACAAGGTCCCAGAAGACATCGCTCCCCATTTCCCAGGAGGCAGCACGAGGAGGAGAAGTAAGAAGACCACCGTGGATGAGGAAGTAGCAGATTAGGACGATCTGCCTAGTAACAGCCACTTCTGGTAAGTATAAAAAAAAACAAAAAAAAAAAAGATTTTTTGTAGCCTTTTTGCCTATTCTTTTTTTTTTTTTAGGGTGGACCTCCGCTTTAATAAGCTTTTTGGATATCCGGAAAGCCCATCCTTCTAGTAAGCTTTGTCCTGGTTAGCAATGGGCATTGTATTCTAGATTTCTTAGGCAACCAGGTAATATTTATAAACTTACTGGTAACATTCAAAGTGAAAATAAACTTTGTGGTATTTATTTTATTTATGGCATGAACGTAAACATTTTTAGCTATTTATTTCTCCGTTATCTAGTTGTGTTATTCAGTGTAAAGTGGTGTAGAGTGGAATATCTGAGCTAAAACTCCTCCTTAATAGATAAATATGCTGTGAAAAACTATATGTATACTGTGAAGAGCAAATACACTATATTAAACAAACGAATTGGGTGCTGCAAACAAAAAAAAAAGAAATATTCAGTTCATATAATTGCATAACGAAAAAATTGTTGCGCTACCACATAATGAATAAATTATAAATCCACAAAATGAATGTGCAATATGTTAAAGCAATTAATATAAGTCAACAAATGAGCAAACAATGTGATTAATTTATAAAAAAAACACATTAATAAACAGTGTCTCCATAGATGCTGACAGTGCTCAATGAAGAGAAAAAACTTGACTGTAGATATAAGGTATAATAATAACGTATATGTTCTGTTCATCAAAAGAAAGGCGATCAACGCTGCTTACCATATGGGATGGATCTCAAGTGATAGAGATCATAAAGGCATATCACAGTGTTATGGGTTATGGCGAAAATAATAATAATAATTTAATATTTACTGGCGGAATAATGAAGGTCCAGTAGGCCTCAGAATTGATGTGAAAGATTGTATATGGAAGTCTTTCACATTCACACACTTGGCTCATATTTGCCCAGTTCCCAATACATTAGCCATCTTCTGATTTTACAACTCCTGTTCTCAAACAGAGAGTTCAGAAACAACTTTCGTCACAGGACAAAGAAATGTTGTCCCAGCTGTAATGGGCAAACAAGAAAATGTTACTATCATTGTTGGTTAGAAATCCTGCAATAGAGAATATTTTTCACAGATAGCTAACTAAGCATATATCACATGAGAACAAGCCTTATCTAAGGAGAACCATTGTGTTAAAGTGAGGAACTGTTTAAACAAGCTGTGTCACTTTTAAAACATCATTGAAAGCTGCTAAAGCCCATACGAACACATAGTGGAAGAGCTGTGAAATTATACAGAAATATGTTAAAATATCTAAATGTTATTGTAAGACATTTTGTTAGGAGAAATATATGAGAAATTAGATTTTAAATAGAAGTGTTTTAAAGAAGTTAACCAACATTATGAAAGATATCAAATTGTGATTATAAAAATGTGAATTAACCTGTAACACATATCAAAATGATTCATGTATCCACATTAATAATTATTTTGCATTGATTGAGAGATAAACCTATGCATGGTTGGAAAGAATGTTTTTGGGAAGTTTACGTTTATAAATGAATATAGAAACATGTTATGTAGGAATCAAAAATATACTAATTGTATCATATATAACATAAAGTTACCAGAGTTGTATATGTGTATGGATATATCTAATATATATATATATATATATATATATATATATATATGTGTGTGTGTATATATGTATATATATATATATATATATATATATATATATATATATATATATATACATATATGTAGGTAATCGCCCCAATAATATAAATATAAACATATAGATAATCTCACAATAAAGGTGAGACACCTGGTGGTTGAAAGTGATATTACTTCTCAGAGTCTAGGGAACAGTTAACCATTAAGCTGTCAACCAATAGAAACCAGACACTTCGTGACAGCAACTCCCATATGTGTCACGAACCTATGAGTGGAGGACATGTATTAAATAGGCAAAACTTGGGATCATTTTTAAAGTCTTATTGTCCTGAAATATATAAAAAAGGAAGACCCCCAAGGAAGACCCGATCAATAGGAGCACCCCATGAGAGCAGGAATAAGGCAATGACTGAAGTATGATGCAGGGATGATTGACTCCGATGGGGAGGGGCACACTAGCACAATGCATTGAGATACATGGAAAGACTGCAACCATTTTAGCTCTGGTCACTTGCCAGTAGGAAATAGTCATTTTGGAATTGGTAACTATGCCATTTTTGATTTTATCATGAATCTATTGTTGTTCCCTAGAAATGTTGAAATATTGAAGTATTGAATATCTTGTAGTTATGGTTTGTTCTCATAATCAATAACTGGTAATTTTTCCTTAAAGAGTACAATTTTTATTATATTTTTATTTTTACATAGTTCTAATTTTGCTCACAAAACAACGTCCAATATATTTCACATTGTTAACCACTTACTTACCTGCAGTATAGTAACGGTTGGACGTGTGAAATAGACGCTTTCGTTTTATTGTCATTTACATAAAGTTATTGTAACCAGAATGAGAACCAACCATTGCACAAATGTCAGGTGTACCGTATGCCCATTATGGGGGTATTTTATTGATTTTCAAGTCGTTCATGTAACGCAATTGGTATTTTAATTTCATGTAAATATTAATATTTTGTCAACCGATAAATTTGCTATTTTGTATGATCACACGTCTCCGTGAATACGTTTCATATTATAGACTATGTCATATAGATTGACTTGTATTTAAAAATATCTTCGTTATAAAATAATTCTAAATAAATTACTGTGCGGGTAAAAATGACCTTAAAAAAGCACAACAGGAAGCTCAGCTGGCCATGGATGAACCCTCCACGGACTCCTCCAAAGGTGGGACTTCCCCGCTCACGCTGTATTAAGCTCCTGCTTAAATGTTTCCTTCCAGGTGGATAGAAAGTATAAGGCAATCCTGTATCCAAGTACACTTTCACATCAGATGGGATGGTTCTCAAGTGATAATAAGATCATAAAGGCATATCACGGGAAGCTCAGCTGGCCTTGGACAAATCTTATAAGAAAAGTGCACACAGAATGGCACGTACAGGCATATGGGCGTACATGTACGTCCCTGCCTTTCCGCGGGTTGGGGGTTTCGATCGGGACCCCCCCCCGCTACATGCGGCGGTCAGTAACCCGCGGGGACCGATCCGAGACGAGGGCGCGGCTATTCGTTTCTAGCCGACCCCTCGCGATCGCTCCCCGGAGCTGAAGAACGGGGAGAGTCGTATGTAAACACGGCTTCCCCGTGCTTCACTGTGGCGGCTGCATCGATCGAGTGACCCCTTTTATAGGGAGACTCGATCGATGACATCAGTCCTACAGCCACACCCCCCTACAGTTGTAAACACACACTAGGTGCACCCTAACTCCTACAGCGCCCCCTGTGGTTAACTCCCAAACTGCAACTGTCATTTTCACAATAAACAATGCAATGTAAATGCATTTTTTGCTGTGAAAATGACAATGGTCCCAAAAATGTGTCAAAATTGTCTGAAGTGTCCGCCATAACGTCGCAGTCACGAAAAAAAACGCTGAAAAATCAATAAAACTATCCCCTATTTTGTAAACGCTATAAATTTTGCGCAAACCAATAGATAAACGCTTATTGCATTTTTTTTTTACCAAAAACAGGTAGAAGAATACGTATCGGCCTAAACTGAGGGAAAAAATGTTTTTTATATATGTTTTTGGGGGATATTTATTATAGCAAAAAGTAAAAAATATAGAATTTTTTTCAAAATTGTCGCTCAATTTTTGTTTATAGCGCAAAAAATAAAAACCGCAGAAGTGATCAAATACCACCAAAAGAAAGCTCTATTTGTGGAGAAAAAGGAAGCCAATTTTGTTTGGGAGCCACGTCGCACGACCGCGCAATTGTCTGTTAAAGCGACGCAGTGCTGAATCGCAAAACCTGGCCTGGGCATTTAGCAACAAAATGGTCCGGGGCTTAAGTGGTTAAAGGAACACTAAAGGTTCGTTTTTTATTAGATCAATTGATTGCTGTAAGCTAGAGCATTTAAATATCACTTACCTCGTTTTTCCTTTTGACCTCCAAAATACAGTAATCCAGGTTTGAAAATGCCATTTCCTGTCACTCCTCTTCTTGCTTTCCACCAGCATCTGAGCCGTTTTGCATGGTGGAAAGCAGAATGTGCTCACCCCCTCCCTATGACTACAGCCCTGCGTGAAGATGCTCTCTTATCCCTCACAGGCATGGAGGCTAAGCCTAATGGGAACTGTAGTTCCCATTAGGTCGTGATGTAGCAAGAATGAATGCGCACTGCAAACCAGGAAGTCAGTGAGAATAACGATTCAGGAGTGCTGGAGGTGAATAAAACAGCTCAATTTCAATAGGTATCAAACTAGTTATAATGCAAAACATTACTTTTTACTTTATCAGCTGTTGTCAGACTTTAATTTAAGAGGAAAATATTTTTGTCTTTACAACCCCTTTAATACAGCGTGAGCAGGGAAATCCCACCTTTGGAGGAGTCCGTGGAGGGTTCATCCGTGGCCAGCTAAGCTTCCTGTGATATGCCTTTATGATCTCTATCACTTGAGATCCATCCCACCTGGTAAGCGGCGTTGATCGCCTTTCTTTTGATAAACAGAACATATACGTTATATATTATATCTACAGTCAAGTTTTTTCTTTTCATTGAGCACTGTCAGCATCTATGGATAGGGCTGGTGCAGAGATTTTTGACACCCTAGGCGAAACATCATTTTTCCACCCCCTGGCTCCACCCCCAAACCCAAGAGGGGGAGCTGATGGGGGAGAGGAGAGGGGGAGAGGAAGGGGGAAGGAAAGGGGGGAGAGGGAGGGGAGGAGAGGGAGAGAGGGAGGGAGGAGGAGAGGGACCCTTACATTCAGGCAATGTGCTTGGCACGATCATGACATCACACATGTGAGGAGTCTGAGGACAGATCAGTCTTTACACACTATACAGTAATACAGTGTACTTCAAGTTCACAGTCACTCACTGGGGCTCTGCTCTGCAGACTGCATCCGATGACTTTGTCGAGCACAAACCCTGCCTCGATGCCTCCAGCTGTCACCACTCACTAGGCACTGACCTCTCCGATCGGCTGTAGCATGTCTGCACATGAGTGACACTGCTGCTGTACACACAGGACAGGTGACAGAACATTAGGAGGGAGAGCTGGCCTCTACAAATGACGGTCACAGGGGTCACATGACTAGACTCGGGATACGAGCTGCGACTCTCAGTCACTGAATCATGTATGAGCAGAGAGCTGGCAGTACTGGAAGAGACCAGAGACACAGTCAGGTCACTGATCTAATCATAGAGGCGCACAGCGGCAGGGGATGTGTTTGCTTCCATTTCGTCGGAAGACTCGGGACATATCCTCCAGTGTGGCGCTGCGCCTCTAATGATACTACGGTTGGAAAGGGCGCCTGCCTGCCTGAGTACAGGTAACATACTGCAGAGGCGCCGGGCGGCATCCCCTGCATTATACAGCACTGCACCCAACACTTACATAACATGGAGACCGTGGGAAACAGGGAGTAGGGAAACCAGCAACGGGGGGTGCCCTAGGCGGCAGTGTGCCCCCAGGCGGCTGCCTAGTTTGCCTAGTGGTAGCACCGGCCCTGTCTATGAACTATGGAGACACTGTTCATTGATGTGTTTTTTTTATAAATGCTTTAATATATTGCACATTCATTTTGTGGATGTATAATTTATTCATTATGTGGTAGCGCAACAAATTTTTCGTTATACATCTAGTTGTGTAAACCTTGAAAGTTATGTTTATAAAATCTAAGTTTTTAGTTGTTAAATGTATTCCCAGGTAGTGAAGGGTACTATCTTTTCATGCAAATGAGTGTGTAGTTGGGTCTCCTAAAGGAGATTTGGTGGAACTTATTTTAAAATTGGAAGTAAGGCTGTACTTATAGAATTCCAGTATTCCAGTATTTTTTAAGTTGCGTATGTAGAGTACAACATTATCTGTAAAACAGTTAGGTTATTTTCTACTTGACCCAGCTGTATCACTTTTATGTCTAGAGTTGGGCCGAACATCCCCCTGTTCGGCTCACACCAGAACTCCCGAGCATGTAAAAAGCTTGGACCCAAGCCGCAAACTCTATTAACATCTATGGGACCCGAAAGGGCATGGGGGTCCGGTTACTGCCCCGGGGGACATACAGTACAGACCAAAAGTTTGGACACACCTTCTCATTCAAAGAGTTTTCTTTATTTTCATGACTATGAAAATTGTAGATTCACACTGAAGGCTTCAAAACTATGAATTAACACATGTGGAATTATACATAACAAAAAAGTGTGAAACAACTGAAAATATATTTTATATTCTAGGTTCTTCAAAGTAGCCACCTTTTGCTTTGATTACTGCTTTGCACACTCTTAGCATTCTCTTGATGAGCTTCAAGAGGTAGCACCCCATCACTCTCATTCTTGGTCAAATAGCCCTTACACAGCCTGGAGGTGTGTTTGGGGTCCTGTTGAAAAATAAATGATGGTCCAACTAAACGCAAACCGGATGGAATAGCATGCCGCTGCAAGATGCTGTGGTAGCCATGCTGGTTCAGTATGCCTTCAATTCTGAATAAATCCCCAACAGTGTCACCAGCAAAGCACCCCCACACCATCACACCTCCTCCTCCATGCTTCACGGTGGGAACCAGGCATGTAGAGTCCATCCGTTTACCTTTTCTGCGTCGCACAAAGACACGGGGGTTGGAACCAAAGATCTCAAGTTTGGACTCATCAGACCAAAGCACAGATTTCCACTGGTCTAATGTCCATTCCTTGTGTTCTTTAGCCCAAACAAGTCTCTTCTGCTTGTTGCCTTTCTTTAGCAGTGGTTTCCTAGCAGATATTCTACCATGAAGGCCTGATTCACACAGTCTCCTCTTAACAGTTCTAGAGATGTGTCTGCTGCAAAAGCTGGCTACTTTGAAGAACCTAGAATATGAAATATATTTTAAGTTGTTTCACACTTTTTTGTTATGTATAATTCCACATGTGTTCATTCATAGTTTTGATGCCTTCAGTGTGAATCTACAATTTTCATAGTCATGAAAATAAAGAAAACTCTTTGAATGAGAAGGTGTGTCCAAACTTTTGGTCTGTACTGTATATCAATGCAAAAAAACTTTTAAAAAATGTTGTTTTTACAGTAGTGATTTTAATGATGCTTAAAGTAAAACAATAAAAATAAAATATTCCTTTAAATATAGTGACTGGAGGGTCCCCTTAGTCTGCCTGTGAAGCAGTGCATCTGTATGTATAGAACCTGTTTCAGGCAAAACTGACATTTATAAAAGGAAAAAAAAAGGACATTTAAATTGTCGGCAATACAATAGCATTTCCGGCAATACAAAAATGTAAAAAAAATGGCATGGGGGTCAAAACAAGTCAGATCCATGGATGATCCACCTCACAACTTACAGGACTTAAAGGATCTGCTACTGACGACTTGGTGCGAGATGCCATAACAGGTTATAGTGGGTGGTCATAATGGTATGGCTGATGAGTATATACACTGCTGCCAAACAGGGTTCTACAGCTATTAACCAATTTTCACAAGAGTTTTGTATTGCTGTCTTTGGTCAGGCTGATACATATACTTTAAGCATTGTCATGAGCTGCAGCCTCAGCCAGAAATCTGATCTAATTAAATGAAATAAATAGAATTAAATGTTTACATATTATTATATTATAGTATATTTTATTTTATTATATTATATGTGTTTCTTGTGTGTTGCAGGAAATTGTTGAAATCAGCCTTGTTTGCTGGTATGTTTTTATCATCCAAACCTTTGACATTGCTTAGGTCTCATACTTTCCCAACATTTGCAAAGTTTTCAAGACAGCTACCTTCACCTCCTGGTTGCGAAGACAGTATATGATAGGATTTATGAGAGGGGTAACTACACAGTAGAAGACAGAAACCACTTTGTCCATTGTAAAGCGGATGTGGGAAGTGGGTCGAATGTACATGAAGATAACAGTCCCATAGTAGATGGACACCACAGCTAAGTGGGATGCACATGTAATAAAAGCCTTCTTCTGCCCTTCAATTGATTGGATCTTTAGAACAGCAACGACAATGAAGGTGTAGGATATCATGATCAGAAGGAAACAGCCCAAGATAACACTCCATGACATAACCATGAAGGCAAACTCACCTTTTGAAGTATCCTCACAGGAAAGCTTCACCAGAGGAGCATAATCACAAAAGAAGTGGTCTATTAAATTGGGAAAGCAAAACCTTAAGGTAGAGATCCAAACAGCGGGTGGGAAAGCTGCCAGGAGACCACCTACCCAAGCGCCAAGAGCCAGTTTCAAGCTGATCTTGCCAGTCATCAGAGTTGGATAATGCAACGGTTTGCAGATGGCCACATAGCGGTCATAAGCCATCACAGCAAGATGACAGTTTTCTGCAGCCCCAAAGCCGAACAGGAAATAGAACTGGGCCAAGCATGACGATGAAGAGATCTCTTTGTGTTGGGTCAGCAATGCATTGAGCATTTTAGGAACCGTCACATTTGTGTACAAGACCTGCACCATGGACAAGTTGGCCAGAAGTATGTACATTGGTTTGTGGAGATTTCGATTCATTGCCACTAGTGTGACAATCAGGAAATGGGCGGTGATTGTGAAGACATACATGCTGGAGAAGAGGGAGAAGAGACAAAGCTCTACCTCTCTCAGGGTTTCAAACCCAACAATGATAAAAGAGGCCGCAATACTGCGGGTCCTATTGTCGGTTTTTGGCATTATCCTTCAGATTGCAGGTCTTGAACAGTAAAAATCTGATATTTTAAACATGGTTTCTATTTAATATTTCAGTCCACACAGTTTCAGACATTGGTAGATGTTGTCGAGTTAAACCCCGTGAGAGTCACTTTTACCGAGTGAAAAGTACATGAATAAAAGTACTGAACTTATAAGAAGTCTGGTGTCCCTGGAGGTGATTTATAATATGGTGCGCTTCAAAGGTATCCCATGGGTAGACGAGGGTGAAGTGAAGGCTAATCCTGATGGAGACTCAGCTGCTCTGTTGGGTAAGTGTAGAGGAGATAGGAGGCACGCTCGATATGCAGGGATGTCATACTTCAGTCTTTTAATACAACATATTTTTTTTAAGTTGACAGGTTACAAATGAAGCCAACACGTTTCAGAGTAAAAGCACCCTTCATTAGGGCTAGTGTACAATAAAACATTAAAACATAGATATTTATTACTCACAATAAAAGTAAAAAATGTTGACAATAAAATTCTAAACGGTTTGCAATATAATTCAAAATGTTCACCATAAAATATAGTATAGTTGTAATATAATTTCAGAGGTGCTAATTGGGTGGAGCTTTAAAAGACTAAATTGTATGATATGGAGATAATTCATATAGTGGTTTATGATTTTGGTGTGGGTGTCACTCATGTACCATCTCCTAGGTATAGTGGTCATAAAGGTTTTGAACATGTGGCACAGCCACATTTAGGAGCTTTACAGAGGCTATTGTTTTATTGTGGAGATGAGGAAGGAAATTGAATGGAGAATGCGCCAAACCTGAGATGGCAGATAAATTAACAACTGGACTGGAACTGGACATGAGTAGTTGCTGAAGCTCTTGTACATCTGTGGGCAGTGGCGGCTGGTGCTCAAATTTTTTTGGGGGGGCGCAAACAAAAACTGAAAAAAAAAACAACAATTGCAGCCTCACTGTGCCCATCAAAGGCAGCCACTGTGCCCATCAAAGGAAGCCACTGTGCCCATCAAAGGCAGCCACTTTGCCCATCAAATGCAGCCACTGTGCCATGACATCAATTGTCACCACTGTGCCATCAATTGTCGCCACTGTGCCATACCATCAAATGCAGCCACTGTGCCATGCCATCAAACTCAGCTACTGTGCCATCATTTATCGCCACTGTGCCCATCAATTGTCACCACTGTGCCATGTCATTAAAAGCAGCCACTGTGCCCATCAATTGTCGCCACTGTGCCATCAATTGTCGCCACTGTGCCATGCCATCAATTGTCGCCACTGTGCCATCAAATGTTGCCACTGTGCCATGCCATCAAATGCAGCCACTGCGCCATGCCATCAAACGCAGCCACTGTGCCATCATTTATCACTACTGTGCCCATCAATTATCACCACTGTACCATGCCATCAAACGCAGCCACTGTGCCATAAACTGTCACTGTGCCCATTAATTGTAACCACTGTGCCATGCCATCAATTGTCGCCACTGTGCCATCAATTGTCGCCACTGTGCCATGCCAAACGCAGCCACTGTGCCATCAAACGCAGCCACTGTGCCATGCCATCAAATGTAGCCACTGTGCCATCAATTGTTACCACTGTGCCATCAATTGTCACCACTGTGCCCATCAATTGTCACCACTGTGCGCATCAATTGTCGCCACTGTGCCCTGTAAAATGTTGCCAGATTTCCCCCCCGCCCGGCACTTACCTTTCTGGGGTCAGCCATCCTCCTTCCACCCTCCCTCGATGTCTTCTCCCACCCTCGATGACGCTTCAGCCAATCAGGTTACCGGTAACCAGAACCGGTGAGCCTGATTAGCTAAGACGCCTGTCAGCATTATCCAGGGAACGTACCCCCTGTGCGTCCCCTGGTTAACTATTAGGAAGCCGATTACAGCCCTCAGCTGGCTCTGATAGGCACTTCCTAAGCCAACCAGCTACCGTTATTCAGATGGCTGGCGCTCACCAGGGGGCGGGCCATCTGAATAGGGGGTGGCAGCAACAATACATGGATTCATGCAATGCATGAATCTGTGTATTGTATTCAGTGGCGGTGCAGGAGAGAGAGGGGGCAGCGCTCTTGCGCCCTCTATGGACACACCGCCACAGGCTTTGGGTGAAAAGAAGCAATGTTAAGCATGGGGATGGACTTAGGACTCTGTTGGTGAGATCTCTGCAGTAAGTTCCTGGGTATGCAAACCTTTTATGCCGATAATGCTGGATTTAACATTTATTTTAAATTATGTTTTATAATTTGGAGAATTTAACAAGAGGAGCTGGAACACTCAAATAGAGACGGGGACACCCAAAACTTCAAGGTGGACAAGAACAAAGTCTGAAATTATGACAGAAGGATTTTACTGTTAAAGCATTGGAGATAAGAAAAGAAGCAAAGACTTTTTTTAGACTTTTGCCTCTCCCACATAAAGACATAGGCCCGGATTCACAAAGCACTTGCGCCGACGTATCTCAGGATACGCCGACGTAAGTACAAATGTGCACCGTCGTATCTATGCAGCGACCCACATACTAAGATACGCCTGAAAATAGGCTTCCTACGACCGACGTAACTTGCCTACGCTGTCGTATCTTGGGCACATATTTACGCTGGGCGCATTTGCCGCTCCCATTGATTTTCTATGCACAGATGCAAATGAGGGAGATACGCCGATTCACTAACGTACTTGCGCCCGGCGCATAAAATACGCGGTTTGCGTAAGACGTACGTCCGGCGTAAAGTTATTGCCCATATATGAGGTGCAACCCATGCAAAGGTATGGACCAGGGAACACAAGCCGTCGTATCTTTTGTCGTTTACGTTGTACGTGAATATGAGTAGGCGTAGGTTACGTTCACGTCGTAGGCAGTGATCCGTCGTATCTTAGGGAGTAGTTCCGACGTGATTCTGAGCATGTGCACTGGATGCGTCCACGGGACGGCGCATGCGCCGTTCGTTATTCGTATCTTTATGGCGCTCGGCCCATCATTTGCATGGGGTCACGCCTCATTTGCATGGCTCACGCCCACTTCCACTTACGAGGACTTACGCCTAAGAAACCCAGCGCAGATTTTGTGGCAAGTGCTTTGTGAATCCAGTGCTTGCCTCTCTGTGCTGCGTCAGCGTAGCGTAAAGAAGATACGCTACGGCGGCATAAATATGCGCCGATGTATGTGAATCCGGGTCATATTCTGCCTGTCACTAGCACAACAATTTTAGTATTTCTGAGACCTTGCCGTAACATAATTGTATTACCTGTTGATCGTGTTAATAGTTCAGTTAAAATTTCACTTTGTGTAACAGAGTGACACTGCTATTCATTCCCTCAGTTAATCCCACAGCAGCATTACCACCGGGCAGGGTAATTTTAGATTAATATAGGAAATAATGTTCTATAAAGTAGAGTAGATGGCACACATAAGAATTGATGTATCTACCAGTTCCGAATACAGGAGACTACAGACTGCCTTATATCAGGATCCTCGTTGCCCTAATGTTCAACACCAGGCTGTGTTATCCCCTTGGCTACTCATTATATACTGGCCAGGGATTGTGTGAACACAACATTTATTATTATGAATGAGGTCTTTGGTGACCTTGATTTACCTGCATCATTGCATAATTTTCAAATCCACAATTCTATTATTAGATGCCCTTTAGTTTGCTAAGGCACTTTACTGTATAGGGGTCTCTAAACGTTCTAAACAAAGGGCCAGTTTATTGTACTTTAGACTTTAGGTGGGCTGGACTGTAAACACTGGGGGCCAGATTCTTGTACATCTGCGTAAAATTGTGCGGGCGTAACGTATCTGATTTACGTTACGCCTCCGCGACTTACACGGGCAAGTGCTGTATTCTCAAAGCACTTGCTCCGTAAGTTGCGGCGGCGTAGCGTAAATCGGCCGGTGTAAACCCGCCTAATTCAAATTTGGATCAGGGGGGCGTGTTTTATGTAAATGTACTGTGATCCGACGTGATTGACGCTTTTCCCGAACGGCGCATGCGCCGTCCGTGGAATTTCCCAGTGTGCATTGCTCCAAAGTACGCCGCAAGGACGTCATTGGTTTCGACGTGAACGTAAATGACGTCCAGCCCCATTCACGGACGACTTACGCAAACAACGTAACTTTTTCAAATTTCGACGCGGGAACGACGGCCATACTTAACATTGTTACGCCGCACTTACGCCACCATATAGCAGAGGCAACTATACGCCGGGAAAAGCCTAACGTAAACGACGTAACTTTACTGCGTCGGCCGGGCGTACGTTTGGGAATTTGCGTATCTAGCTCATTTGCATACTCGACGCGGAAATGCAGTTACGATCCGACGGTGTAACACAGTTACGCCAGTCGGATCTACGGGAAATCTATGCGTAACTGATTCTAAGAATCAGGCGCATAGATACGACTGCGCAACGCAGAGATACGACGGCGTATCTGGAGATACGCCGTCGTATCTCTTCTGAGAATCTGGGCCTGGGAGTAGTAAATGCCCAAGCATCCGTGGGAGTTGACAAGCTTTCAGTTTTGGAGGTCAGTGTGAGTAAATAAATTACATGGCACCTGTGATCAGTAGGTGGAGAAATAGTTCCCCATTGTTGGTGTCACTGGGAAGAATAGTGCCCCAATGTAAGTACCAGTGGGAGGACTAATGCCCCATTGTTGGTATCAATGGAAGGAATGGTGCCCCATCATTGATGTCAGTGAGAGGAATAGTTTCCCCACTGTTGTTGTCAGCAGAAGGAATGGTGTCCCATCATTGGTATCGGTGGTAGGAATAGTGCCCCAAGGGGCAGATAAAGACAAGCAAAGGGCTGCATTCGGCCCATGTGTAAGCGGGTTGAAATTTAGCCAGTTATGTGCTGCCCTATACGGGAGGGTGGGGTTAATGCCTTTCCCAGTTCTTTGGTTTTGGCAAGTTATCCTTGGGTCCGATCCACTAATCCTGTGTTAAAAAAGAGGGACAGTGGTCCAGAGCAAGGGCGAGAGGGGGAAAAGAGAACAAGTAAAGAGAGTGGTGAGTGGTAGCCAAGAGCCCATAAGAGAACCCTTTGAGGGAGAAGATCGGAAAGCCGCACCCGGGAGGAACCCAAGAATGCCACTTGGTACATACCTGAAGATACACGTTACTAGGAAATACCACTAATGGACTTCTATCTTTTCATGGACTCTTTGCAGGTATGCTGGTGTAGTAGCCTGAATTAAGTGTAGTGATGTAGGAAAATTCTATTTTTATATGTTGGACTTTGAGATGTAATTTGTACTTTTCTATCTAAAGTTTTTGAAACCTTGTACCTGCTTTGTCTAAGGCCCCTTTCACATTGAGGCGTTTTTCATGCAGTACATCGCTAAAAATAGCGCTGCTATACCGCATGAAAAAATCATGCCCTGTAGGCTTCAATGTGAAAGCCCAAAGGCTTTCACACTGAAGCGGTGCGGTAGCAGGACCGCTCCAAAAGTCCTGCTAGCCGCATCTTTGGAGCGGTATAGGAGCGGGGTGTTTACCGCTCCTATACCGCCCCTTCCCATTGAAATCAATGGCAAACCGCGGTAACACTGTCCGCAATGCGGGCGGTATTAACCCTTTTTCGGCCGCTAGCGGGGGTTAAAATCTCATCGCTAGCGCCCGAATATCGCGGTAAATACGACGGTATAGCGGCGTTAAAAACAGCGTGGCTATACCGTCACCGCTACTCCGCTGCCCAATGTGAAAGCAGCCTTATGCAATTAACCAGCACATATAGTCTACTGTTTGGGTTCTTAACCCTTTCATGACTAAGCCTATTTCTGACATTTGGTGTTTACAAGTTAAAATCTGTGGGCCAGATCCACATAGAAATAGATCGGCGCAGCGTATGTGAGATACGCTACGCCGCTGTAACTTACTTTTGGCTGCTTTGAATCCTCAAAGAATTTGCTCCGTAAGTTACGGCGGTGTAGTGTATCTCTGGCGGCGGAATTCAAATCGGCGATTAGGGGGCGTGTTTAATTTAAATGAAGCGCGTCCCCGCGCCGAATGAACTGCGCATGCTCCGTTTATAAATTTCCCGCCGTGCATTGTGCTGAATGACGTCGCAACGACGTCATTTTTTTTAACTTAGACGTGAATTACGTCCATCCCGATTCACGGACGACTTAAGCAAAAAAATAAAAAATAAATCAAATTTTGACGCGGGAACGACGGCCATACTTAACATGGCAAATCTAACTATACGCCGCAAAATACCAGCTTTAACTATACACCGGAAAAAGCCAACTAGAGATGACGTAAAAGAATGCGACGACCGCGCGTACGTTCGTGGATCGTCGGAAATAGCTAATTTGCATACCCGACGCGGAAAACGACGTGAACGCCACCCAGCGGACGCCGAAGTATTGCATCTTAGATCCGAAGGCGTACGAAGACGTACGCCTGTCGGATCTAACCCAGATGCCGTCGTATCTTGGTTTGAGGATTCAAACTAAAGATACGACGCGGGTAATTTGAAAGTACGTTGGCGTATCAGTAGATACGCCGGCGTACTCTGTCTGTGGATCTGCATTTTCTGTATTTTTTGCTAGAAAATTACTTAGAACCCCCAAACATTATATATATATTTTTAAACACAACTTTTTTGGAAAAATTTGCTTTCATGAATTAAAAAAAAATTAAAAAGTAAAGTTATCCCAATTTTTTTATATAATGTAAAAGATGATGTTACGCCGAGTAAATAGATACCAAACATGTCATGCTTTATAATTGCACACACTCGTGGAATGGCGACAAACTATGGTACCTAAAAATCTCCAAAAGAGGGGTGAGGTCTGGGTATTTCATCTACCATCTACGCAGGCTCATTGGGTCTCTGTACACCATCTTTAAATGATTTAAAAATTGCTTTCAGAAATGTTGACAATGCGAGAGGATGGATGAGTCAGTAGGAGAATTTGGGCTTGTTGGTCTACTGAAAAGTGTTGAGACGGTTCTCAATCCCAGTGAGCCAGTAAGATGGAGGCGGGAAGCTATATGGGCGAAATTAGGTAATTTTTTATTAAGGAATAAAATGCCATGAGTGGGCCCTTTCGAGGGTAAAAACGGTGGCTCCACAGGGAGGTAATCTAAGGCCCCGTACACACGGTCGGACCAAACCGATGAGTATGAACCGAAGTTCAGTTTCATCGGACCAAACCGACCGTGTGTCTAGGCCATCGGTCTGTTTTCCTTCAGTCCAAAATTTCAAAACATGCTTCAAAACCGAACCGATGGGCCGATGCCCGATCGGACCAAACCGATGGTTAGTACAGAAAAGCATCGATTCAAAACCCGCGCATACTCAGAATCAAGTCGAAGCATGCTTGGAAGCATTGAACTTCGTTTTTTTTCAGCACGTCGTGTGTTTTACGTCACCGCGTTCTGACCCAATTGGATTTTGAACTGATGGTATGTACACACATCAGACCATCAGGCCACTTCTGTGGTGAACCAATGAAAACGGTCCGTCGGACCATTCTCATCGGTTCGGTCCGACCGTGTGTACGGGGCCTCAGGTTTTCTGTAGTTTTGTGTTCCTTTAGCAGAGTTCATCTACAATAGTCTAAAGGTGTGGGGTGCCATCATTTTCGCAGATCTGCAAGTGCAAGAACCTTATTTTTCTTTGTAAAATTATATTTTCTCAGTGAGTCATCTACTTTCCAATAGCAGAAGTACCCGGGGTCTAGTCCTTATGAAAACCCAGGGTTGACCAGAATGGAAGTCAGGGTTTTTATGACTCAGGATCTTGAAAATGTTCATTATCATGGTGCGGCTGTGGAAACCAAGCTTTTATGTAATTTGTGCACCCAAAGCAATACCCCCTATACACCTTATTCCCTCAAGGGAATGCCATCAAGAGTTTTCTTTACTTGTGATTTACTGTGATTTTGTATACATCCAATCTAAGGTTTTGTTGAGTCGTTTGGCTTCATAATATTTTTGGAGATCCAGAAAGCCCATCTTTCTCTCAGGCCCCATACTCACGAGCAAACATGTCTGCTGAAACTGGCCCGCAGGCCAGTTTCAGCAGACATGTTTGGTCGTGTGTGGGCGCGAGCGGGCCGAATTCCAGCAAACATTTGCCCGCCGGGCCTTTTCCCAGCAGACAAATATTCCTGGACTTGTTTTAAAACAGCCCGCTGGAATTCTGCCCGCTCGGACATGTACGGTCGTCAGTACAGACCTACCGTACATGTCCAGGCGCCCGCCGTCCCTCGCATGCGTCGAATGACTTCGACGCATGCGTGGAAGCATTTTAAAGGCGGGCCGCCCACGTCGCCGCGTCATTGTCGCGGCGACACCGCGTCATCGACGCGGCGACACCGCGGACACGCCCCGCGTATTGTTTACGCGCGGACTTCTGTACGATGGTGTGTACAACCATCGTACAGAAGCCCTCTGGCAGACATGTATGGTGAAAACGGTCCGACGGACCGCTTTCACCATACATGTTTGTCCGTGTGTACCCGGCCTTAAGCTTTGTTCTGGTTAGCAGTCAGCATTGCATTCTAGGTTTCTTATGCAACCAGGTAAAATTTATAAACTTACTGGTAACGTATAGAGCAAAAGTAAACGTTGTGGTCGTTTTTTTCTTTGTGGCCTGACCATAAAAACATTAGAGCTATTTATTCCTCCGCTGTCTACCGGTAGTTGTGTAAACCTTGAAAGTTCTGTTTATAAAAATCCAAGTTATGAGTTGTTAAATTTATTTTAAGGCAGTGGAGGAAATACTGTATCCTGGCCTGGGCCAACGAGGCCTAGGGCAGCACTTTGCATGGGGGGCAGCACGGAAAGAGTACATGCCGGCTAGCGTCAGTCTTCTGGGGCAAACTGGGCCGAGAGGCAAATTAGTCTAGCGTCCCCAATAAGCGGCAGCACTTACTCTGTTATGTGGGTGGCCAGCATGGGGGGGGGGCGCTTCTAATTTTGACTTTCCTATCATTCTGGACCACAAACCTTCCTCACTGTGCTATATGTTTTCTTTTTTTTTTAATCCACTTTATTTTTATTTGTTTTTTTTTCTTATTTCATACATAAATATGCCTAATCGGCTTCCGTTGCATTTCCATTAACATAAATTTTACAACATTTTTACATTCCTATTATGTTCCAATATACGTCTCTATATTTTTATATCCCAACCGCGCCCCCCAACCCCCTATCCTCTGCACTCTACATAGAGAATCTATCCATCACCAGTTTTGGTGGTGCGACACTCTCATCTCTCAACCAGGAATACCAAATCTCCTCAAATTTACCTTATGTTTTCCTTCGTTTGTAGGCCAGGTGTTCTCTACCCAACAGGGAGTTGACATATGCAATCCATTGCTTCCCTGTGGGGACCCCCGGGGGCCATCCAATAACGTGCAATAAGTTTTCTTGCCAAATACAACAGTCTTGTTACCATATAGTACTTTCCTTTTGTATACTCTCTAGGATCAATGGCCCCTAACAAGTATACTAGGGGATCCAATGGGACTGGTACCTGTGCCACTCTAGTGATACACTGTGCTACTTCCTCCCAATATCTGTGAAGCTTTGGGCATCTCCAGATCAAGTGTATGAAATCCCCCTGCTGAACTTTACACTTTGGGCACATAGGGGTTTCCCTTCTTCCCCATCTATGTAATTGTGACG
Organism: Rana temporaria; assembly: GCF_905171775.1. Lineage (NCBI taxonomy): Eukaryota > Metazoa > Chordata > Amphibia > Anura > Ranidae > Rana > Rana temporaria. The sequence continues at coordinate 169,882,861 of NC_053497.1, forward strand.
CTGTTCTGTAAGCCCTGTGTAAGATAAAGAGTTGCGACAATCTGTGCGACGCAGAAACGGACACCACCGGGACAGATTCAAGCGCTCTCTCCCACTGGTCTCCGTCTATCTCCCCAATATCCTCCACCGACTTCCTGCGGCTTCTCAGGGAGGCATGGCTCTGAATTGTTGCTAACAATCCCTCTTATATTTTTGTTATCAGTTCTCTCCGAGCTTCTGCTTGCAGAACCGCCGTCATCAAAGGTGACGGTGAAGTTACCACCAGTGATCGTGTTTGTTGTTGTTTCTGTAGAGCATGCCGGAGCTGGAGATGCTGAAAGAAGCCCCGTGGGGCTAGTTGGTATTCTCTACACAGCTGCTCGTAAGTTTTCAGTACCTCACCCTCGTAGCGGGTTTTCCCGTTAGCAGGAATTTGTTGTAATCGAGTGGGGCCTGGCTTGTATATATTTCTTTTAATGTTGTCTAGTTTTATGTAATAAATTATTTTATGATACTACATGTGTCAATATCTATATTATCAGTACCGAGATAGTCCAATCAACTCTCTTCCCAGGTGACCTTATATGGGTTAGGCAGCTCCAGCATCTGCCACCATGGGTCTACTTGGCTCAATCGCTTAACCACTTCCCGACCTCCTCATGTACATATACGTCAGCAGAATGGCACGGACAGGCACATGTACGTACCTGTACGTCCTCTGCTAGACGTGGGTGGGGGGTCCGATCGGGACCCCCCCGGTACATGCGGAGGTCGGGTCCGCTCGGGGAGCGATCCGGGACGACGGCGCGGCTATTTGTTTTTAGCCGCTCCGTCGCGATCGCTCCCCGGAGCTGAAGAACGGGGAGAGCCGTGTGTAAACACGGCTTCCCCGTGCTTCACTGTGGCGGCGCATCGATCGGGTGATTCCCTTTATAGGGAAGACCCGATCGATTATGTCATTCCTACAGCCACACCCCCCTACACTAGTAAACACACACAAACTGAACACTAAATGTTACAGCGCCCCCTGTGTTTAACTCCCAAACTGCAATTGTCATTTTCACAATAAAGAATGCAATTTAAATGCATTTTTTGCTGTGAAAATGACAATGGTCCCAAAAATGTGTCAAAATTGTCTGAAGTGTCCGCCATAATGTCGCAGTCACGAAAAAAAATCGCTGATCGCCGCCATTAGTAGTAAAAAAAAATAAAAAAAATAAAAATGCAAAAAAACTATCCCCTATTTTGTAAACGCTATAAATTTTGCGCAAACCAACCGATAAACGATTATTGCGATTTTTTTTACCAAAAATAGGTAGAAGAATACGTATCGGCCTAAACTGAGGAAAAAAAAAATTATATATGTTTTTGGGGGATATTTATTACAGCAAAAAGTAAAAAATATTGCATTTTTTTCAAAATTGTCGCTCTATTTTTGTTTATAGCGCAAAAAATAAAAACCGCAGAGGTGATCAAATACCACCAAAAGATAGCTCTATTTGTGGGGAAAAAAGGACGCCAATTTTGTTTGGGAGCCACGTCGCACAACCGCGCAATTGTCTGTTAAAGCGACGCAGTCCCGAACTGTAAAAACCCCTTGGGTCTTTAGGCAGCAATATGGTCCGGGGCTTAAGTGGTTAAAATACGACTGAAATTAAAACAAATCAGATGACTAAAATATGACTCAAACTAAATTGGCATTTTGGTCAAAAGACTATGACTAAAACTGAATCGAAAATTTATGTCAAAATTAACACTGCACCACCACATAAGAATAAGTAGGGGGCATCTACTAAGCTTTTCTGTTTTTATTCTTAATATTTAATGTTGGTAATATATTCAGGTAATATGTGCATTGGCATTACCTCCAATATAGTATACAGTTTTTTTTTTGTTTTGTTTTTTACATGTTAAAGTTACACTTCTGATTGATTATGAAACATGGTTTTATTTATAAAGACGTTGTATATCACAACGGCTAAATCTGTATCTGTGGTGCATGTTCAAACCTTAATACCAGAAATGATAACATATAGCGTTAACAAATAATATGATTTTTTTTCTCCTGGAGTATAAAATGAGTTTGGAAATTCTAGAGAAATGCTTAAATAATGCATTAAAATTTAACTAAACCCATCAGGTTTTAGTCAACTAAAATGTACTGGCAATTTTAGTAGGCTAAAATATGACTAAAACTAAATCAAAATTTGACATCAAAATTAACACCGCCTCCCACACTCCAAAGACATATTAATTATCTCCTGTCTAAACTAATATGTGTATGAATGTGAGTTAGGGGCCTTAGATTGTAAGCGCCTTGAGGGCAGGAACTGATGTAAATGTATCTGTAAATTGATGGTACCATATAAGTGCCTGTAGTAATAATAATAATGCCTATCTATTACATGCATTGCCTCTTGACTCTCTCTACACACAGTGCCTCATGGCTCTCTATTACACTTGGTTAATCACACCTCTCAATAGTATGCAGTGACATTACATGTCTTGCCTCATTCCTGTTAAATACATGCTAAAGCTAATTGTATTTCATGTCTGCTTGTTGCTCAAAGACAGTGTCCCATGCCTCTCCACTACATGCAGTGCTTCATACCTCTGTATTGCACACTGTCTTCCAGGCCGGACTGGCCATAGGGCAGACCGGGCTTGGCCCGGTGGGCCGGTGGGCCGACCGGGCTGCCTCTCCGGATGTGACAGGCAAAGCCGACCACGGGTTCCCACCTGCAGGGCCGGCCGCTGATGTTCCGTATATGCTGGGTGGTGGTGGGAGGAGCGGAAAGAGTCTCCTCATTTCCCGCCAACCAAGCTGATCAATGGCAACCCAGGCCGCCGAGGAACAGGAAGTCCGTGTTCATGCATGCGCCCCACAGCCGACGGTCCCATCCAGTGTGGCCAAGTTTTTCTAGATCTCCTACTGATCACCTCATGAGTCACAATGGGATATGTGACTCCGGCTTCGTGTGTCCAAGGAACATGTGTAGAGGAGGCAGGGATTACAGGGATCAGGCTAATTCTGTTCTGAGTCACCCCAGATGTGAAGGTATGAAGGTATGTGACATTTCTATAATAATAGATCCTTCTACTACACAAGTCACTTCCACTTTCCAGGATAGATAAATAGATAGATAGAATAATAAAGTAGATAGATATGTATAGATAGATAGATAGATAGATAGATATGAGATAGATATATTCCATATCCATCATCAACCGCCCTGTGAACGCTGCCCCCTCGGACTGCTCAGTCTAAAATGGTCGGGCCTATTTTTTGTCCCAGTCCGGGCCTGCTGGCTTCCGTACAAGAGTATCAGAACTGGACCACGAAGCAATGGAAGATGGTGACCTGGTCTTATGAATTCAAGAATGGTTTGAGGAACACAACGATGAGTTTGAGTTGTTGACTTGGGCTCCAAATTCTCCATATCTCAATCCAAACCAACATCTATGGGATGTGCTGAAAAAAAACAAGACCAATCCATGGAGGTCCCACCTCACAACTTACAGGACCTAAAGGATCTGTTGCTAACGGCTTGGTGCCAGATATCACAGCATACCATCAGAGGTCTAGTGGAGTCAATACCTCAACAGGTTATGGTGGGTAGTCATAATGTTATGTCTGATCAGTGTATACATCACTGCCAAACCTGACAACTTAGGGGTTCTACAACTATTAATCAATTTTCCCAAGATTTGTATTGCTGTCTGGCTCTAAATATACTTTATAAGCAAAATGTTTATGTTTAACTGGAGTGTTTGATGTGAACCTTTATGTTAATGTTAATGTTACCTTAAAGGGATTGGAAAGTCAGAATTTTTTTTTATCTTAATGCATTCTAAAGCCTTCTTTGTGCAGTAGCCCCCCTCGGCCCCCCTAACATTTACCTGAGGTCCCTCTTTGTCCAGCGTTGTCCATGAGTGTCTCAGCCATCCGGGATTCTCACTCCTAATTGGCTCAGACACAGTAACGGTGCCATTGACTGTCGCTGCTCTCAACCAAAGTCAGCTAGCCAATCAGGAGATAGAGGGGGTGGGGCCCAGTCTGAATAGACACAGGGAGCTGTGACTTGGCTGGGGTGCTCCCATAGCAAGCTGCTCGCTGTGGGGGCACTCAACAGGAGGGAGGGGCCAGGAGCACCAAAGAGGGACCCAAGAAGGTGAGGATTTGGGCTGCTCGGGGCAAAATCATTACACATAGCTGGTAAGTATAACACGTTTTTTATTTTAATAGAAAAAAATTATGCTATTTCTCGACGAAATACTTGAAAATATATTCTTAAATGGTTTGTTAACCCATATAACTTAAAAACTGTCAGACTCTCTATTAGAGCCTTGCAGAGCACACTGTATATGTCTTATAGAAAAACGAGTGCTGCAAATAGCTATTTAGAGCTGTCTTCAGGCCGGTCACAAGACTCGCGGCCGCTGTACAGCTCCGATGAATGGATACTGCAGGAGGGGCCGTGATCTTCCTCTGATGTGAGCTGGGAAAATCACATGGCGGCTCAGCCTCTCCTGCCATGGAAACCGGGCCGAGAGTCATGTGACTGGCCTGAAGACAGCACTAAACTGGTATTTACAGAGCTAATTTTTCTCAAAGAATAATGCAGTGTTATCTGCCAGGATATCATAGAGGGGCTGGTAGTGAGCAAAAAAACATTTAAAATCAAAATCTTACTAGAAGCGCCAGATTCAGGTTTATTTTATCTTATAGTTTAGAGGGGGCAGATTAATTTAATCTGCTTTAAGGTACCAGATTTTTTTTTTTTTTTTGGGGTTAACAAGAACTTTAGCACTATTTGTCAGTATTTACTTATTTATTTTTAATTTAGGTCTTTAGGCATTTTGATGATCTGCAACCTCAGTCATAATTCTGATCTAATAAGAATGATTAAGTGTTTATATATTCTATTGTATTATATTATAATATATGTGTTTCTTGTGTGATGCAGGAAATTGTTGAAGTCAGTCCTGCTTGCTGATATGTTCTGTCACCCAAACCTTCGACATTGCTTAGGTCTGATACTTTCTCAACATCTGCAAAGTTTTCAAGACAGCTACCTTTATCTCCTGGTTCCGAAGACAGTATATGATAGGATTTATGAGAGGGGTAACTACAAGGTAGATGACGGAAACCACTTTGTCCGCTGTAAAGCGGATGTGGGTAGTTGGTCGAATGTACATGAAGATGATAGTCCCATAGAAGATGGACACCACAGCTAAGTGGGATGCACATGTAATAAAAGCCTTTTTCTGCCCTTCAGTTGATTGGATCTTAAGAACAGCAAGGACAATGAAGGCGTAGGATATCATGATCAGAAAAAAACAGCCAAAGATAACACTCCATGACATGACCATGAAGGCAAACTCGCCTTCTGAAGTGTCATCACAGGAAAGTTTCACCAAAGGGGCATAATCACAAAAAAAGTGGTCTATAAAATTGGGAAAGCAAAACCTCAAGGTAGAGATCCAGAGAGCAGATGGTAAGGCAGCCAGAACACCACTTACCCAAGCGCCAAAAGCCAGTTTCAAGCTGGTATTACTAGTCATCAGAGTTGGATAATGCAACGGTCTGCAGATAGCCACATAACGATCGTAAGCCATCACAGCAAGAAAGCAGTTTTCTGAAGCCCCAAAGCTGAACAGGAAATAAAACTGGGCAATGCATGATGATGAAGAGATCTCTTTGTGTTGGGTCAGCAATGCATTGAGCATTTTAGGAACAGTCCCTGTGGTGTACAAGACCTGCAGCATGGAGAAGTTGGCCAGAAGTATGTACATGGGTTTGTGGAGATTGCGATTCACTGCCACTAGTGTGACAACCATGAAATGGGCTGTGATTGTGAAGACATACATGCTGGAGAAGAGAGAGAAGAGAAGAAGTTCCACTTCTCGCAGGGTTTCAAACCCAACGATGATAAAAGAGGTGGCAATTCTGCGGGTCCCATTGTCAGTTTTTGACATTATCCTTAAACAGTAAAAATCTGATATTTTAATTTTATTTAACACTTCAGTCCACCCAGTTTCAGTGTTTGGTGGATGCAGGAGAGTTAAACCCTTTGAACGTCTCTTTTACAGCATGAAAAGTACGTATAAGACAGTGCTGGACCTATATGGAGTCTGGTATACCTGGAGGTGACCTATGATATGGTGCTCTTCAAATGGATCCCATGGGAAACTAGGGTGAAGAGAAGGGTAGTCCTGTTGGGGAATCGACTGCTCTGCTAGGTAATTGTAGAGGAGATAGGAGATGCGCTCAATATGTAGGGACGTCACACTTCAGACTTTTATACAACAAATGTATTGAAGTTCGTAGTTCACAGGGTACAAATGGAGCCAACGCACTTTGGGTGGAAAAGCACCCTCCTTATCAAGGCTAGTGTACAATAAAATATTAAAACACATCATAGATATTTCATACTCAAGTAAAACATTTAGACAATAAAAGTAATTTTTTAAAAAAAATAATAATTTTCAATAAAATTCTAACGTTCACAATAAAATTGCGTATATTCATAGGTGTGCGTAACTTATTGCATTAGGAAACACCCCAAAGTTCAAACAAACATGCAATTGTGTGTGTGTGTATATACAGTACATCACTCATTCTGTTCATTCAGTAAGGGCCAGTTCACACCAGAGACGCAGTTCCGTACAGTTGTGTGTGCATTTTTCCTGCACCAAAAATGCATGCACAGTGTTTTCCATGTATTCCAATGGCTCTAGTCGGCTCTAGTTCACACCATGCAGTCAGTTTCCGGTGCAGAAACTGACCGGAAACTGACTGCATGGTGTGAACTAGAGCCAACTAGAGCCATTGGAATACATGGAAAACACTGTGGGCTAGATTCAGAGAGAATTTACGCCGGCGTATATATTGATACGCCGCGTAAATTCAAATCTGCGCCGGCGTATCTTCTTTCTGTATTCAGAAACCAAGATACGCCGAAATTTGCCTAAGATCCGACTGGCGTAAGTCTCTTACGCCGTCATATCTTAGTTGCATATTTACGCTGGCCGCTAGGTGGCGCTGCTGTCGATTTCAGCGTAGAATATGCAAATGACCTGGATACGCCGATTCAGAAACGTACGTGCGCCCGGCGCATTTTTTTACGTCGTTTACGTTAGGCTTTTTCCGGCGTAAGGTTGCTCCTGCTGATATGAGGCGTACGCAATGTTAAGTATGGACGTCGTTCCCGCGTCAAATTTTGAAATTTTTACGTAGTTTGCATAAGTCGTTCGCCAATAGGGCTTTGCGTAAATTACGTCCACGTCGAAAGCATTGACGATTTGCGGCGGAATTTCAAGCATGCACACTGGGATTCTTTCACAAACGGCGCATTCGCCGTTCGTTAAAGACGTCATTTATGTGGGGTCATGTTTTATTTACATAAAACACGACCACCTCTTCAGAATTTGAATTCAGCACGCTTACGCCGGCAGATTTACGCTACGCCGCCGCAAATTACGGAGTAAGTGCTTTGTGAATACTGCACTTGCCCGTCTAAGTTGCGGAGGCGTAGCGTAAATAGGATACGCTACGCCCGCACAAACTTACGGCGGGCTTGATGAATCTAGCCCTGTGCATGCATTTTGTGCAGAAAAAAAGCACACAGAACTGAACGGAACTGTGTCTGGTGTAAACTGGTCCTAAAGGAAGGGGCCAGTAAATTATATTGTTACTGGTCCCTTCCCCAGACTAAATGTTATGATATATAGATAATTCATATAGTGGTGTACGATTTTGGTGTGATTGTCACTAATGAGGACACACAAAACTTGCAGGTGGACAGGAACAAAGTCCAAAATTATGACGGAAAGATCTCACTGTTAAAACGCCCAAGATAAGAAGTTAGTACTTGCTTTTTTTAATTGGTCATATTTACTGGCCCTTTCCCCAGAGTAAATTGTATGATATGGGGATAATTCATATAGCGGTGTATGATTTTGGTGTGGGTGCCGCTAATGTACCATCTCCTAAGTATAGGGTGTGGGCCTAGAGGTTTTGTACATGTGGCACAGCTACATATGGGAGCTTTACAGAGGCTATTAGTCTATCGTGGAGATGAGGAATGAAATTGAATGGCTAATGCACCTAACCTGAGGTGGTGGATGAATTAATAACTGGCCTGAAACTGGGGGATGAGTTTTTTCTGGACCTCATGTGAGGCTGTGGGTGATAAGAAGCAATGTCAAGCCTGTGGATAGACTGAGGACTCTGTTGGTGTGATCTCTGAGGAGAGTTCCTGGGTCTTGTCCTGCAAACTTGTTATGCCAATTATGGTGGGTCCTGCTATTCATGCTGGAATTTACATTTATTTTATATTATATTTTATATTATGGGGAATTTAAAGAGGAAGTAAACCCTGGTGGGTTTTACTTCCTCTTTGTTTCCCTGCAAAGGTAAAGCATAATGGGCTACTATGCATCGCATAGTGGCCCATTATGTGTCACTTACCTGAAACCGAAGCCTGCGATGTCACCGATGTCGTCCTCTCTTCCACGAAGCATCCATCTTTCACCCTCTTCCTTCCGGGTATTGCAGCTCCGGCACTGTGATTGGCCGAAGCGGCGATGACGTCACTCCCATGAGCACGGGAGCCACCAGTCATGGCACGATCTCCTTTAGAAATGGCACGAACGCCGTTTCTAAAGGTTACTAAAGTGTGCCTGCTCCGTTGTCTATGGCGCATGAGGTGTAGACATCGGCGGCCATATCTTTTGTAAATATATCCTAAATCGTGGTGGTTTAGTAGATATTTCGAGCACCTACAGGTAAGCATTAACCTCCCTGGCGGTACAATTATTTTGCATGGAAATTTGGCGTTTTACATTGTAGGCCTGTAATTCTTATGCCACGTACAGACGAGCATACATGTACGATGAAACCGGTCCGCCGGACCGTTTTCATCGTACATGTATGCCCGGGGATTTCTGTATGGTGGCTGTACTCACCATCATACAGAAATCCGCGCGTAAACAATACGCGGGGCGTGTCCGCGCCGTCGACACGACGATGACGCGGCGACGTGGGCGGCCCTGCCAGTTAAATGCTTCCACGCATGCGTCGAAGACGCATGCGGGCGCTCGGACATGTACGGTAGGTCTGTACAGACGACCGAACATGTCCGAGGGGACAGGATTCCAGCGGGCTGTTTTAAAACAAGTCCGGAAATATTTGCCCGCTGGGAAAAGGCCCGGCGGGCAAATGTTTGCTGGAATCCTGCCCGCTCGGGCCTACACACGACCAAACATGTCTGCTGAAACTGGTCCGCGGACCAGTTTCAGCAGACATGTTCGGTCGTCTGTACGGGGCCTTAGGAATAGCTCACTTAAATCTGTCCAAACCAGAGTCTAGTAGACATCTTGGGTATGATAAATTTTGAAAAACAAAATCATAAATTATAATATAATAAATAACTATAAATTATAACAAATAATAATATAATTATAATAAAAATTATTTAATAAGGTAATCAAATCAAAAACACTGAAATTTGCTCAGTTGCAGAATTGTCGCTGTCATTACTTTTATTGTTTGATGACGAATTTCCCCACAAATCGATATCGCTCAATTCTGCAAGTGATTCTAATTTATTATCGCTGGTCTAAAACCACTTTTGGTTGCTATGGACAATCTCCAGTTTCCAGGCAAAAAGAACAAGTTGTTATTATTTAAAAGTGCATGTAGGACACTGGGCAGACCACTAGGGACAAAGGGTGTGTGTATTTCATACAGTACTGTAATTTATAAGATTACAGTATACTGTATGTATTGTGTGTATTTACTTTTTTGAATTTGGCGCCGATCTCCACCCCCGTGCGTCGTAACGTCGCAGGGAATGGAGCACGGCGGCACACAGGCACTGTGTGAATCGAACGAGGACACAGCTTGATCACACAGCGGGGAGGCATCGCAGGATCCAGGGACAAGGTAAGTAATTCCCTTCCTGTGGACACTGCGAGGCGGTCCAGAGTCTGTCTCCGGGTTACTGCTTTTGGTTCTGAAATTCCACCCCGAGCCAGACTCGGGAATACCACTGAGGGGGTTAACCTAGGCTTACTTGTAGGTAAAAGCGGTTGTAAAGGGTTCACAACCACTTTAACAGGAGGAGCTTGAACACACAAATGGGGGCAGAGACACCCAAAACTTCCAGATGGACAGGAACAAAGTCTGAAATAATGACGGAAGGATCTCATTGTTGAAGCACCTGAGATAGGACTTGTTTTAGTTGTTCATTACTTGGCTTTTATACTGTAATCATTTGTAAAAAGCTGAAATGAGAATCAAGGAAAAGCCACGTTTTTGCCTCTCCCGTGTATAGACACATGATGCCTGTCACTAGCACAACAAATTTAGCTTTTCTAAGGCTGTATTCACACCTGAGCGTTTTGTCGCCTGAAGCGCGACGCTCAAATACGCTAGAGGGGAAAAAATACATTATTCCCTATGGAGTCGGTTCACATCTCCACGCCAATACGCCTGACGCCGAACGACTGAAGCTCAAACAAGTTCCGGACCCTTTTTTGTTGCGCGTATTGGGCGGTTTGGTCGTTTTTGAGCGTTTCCATTTCCCATAGAAAGTAATGGAAACGCTCGATTCAAGCGACTAGCGCGACATCGAGCGTTTGCTACGGGCGTTTCGTCGCTTTAATCAATAGAACTTTTCACCCAGGCAGAAGATTAAAAAAATCTACCAACATAGCAACAAGTGATGAAAAGATGATCATTTTTCCTATTGGCTAAAATAAAAAACGTCAAAGTACAAAAACGTCGGACGACGCTGTATGCAAACGTGCAAATAAGCATGAATACGCACGAAAAAAACGCCCGAAAAAACGACCGAACGACCGACGCTCAGGTGTGAATGCAGCCTAATGCCGCGTACACACCATCACTTTATGTGATGAAAAAAAATGACGTTTTTAAAAACGTCACTTTAATTGACTGTGTGTGGGGGAAAACTTCGTTTTATGTCTTGTAAAAAACGACCAAAAAAAATTGAAGCATGCTTCAATTTTATGTGTCGTTTTTCAAAAGTGCACTTTTTACTTCACAGAAATTGACCGTGTGTAGCAAAAAACGTCGTTTTCTAAGACGTTTTTCATCCACGCATGCCCAGAAGCTACTTATGAAGCGAGCTTCAATGGTAAAACGTGGTGGAACGTAACCTCACTTTGCAAGATCATTGTGAGAAAACGATGGTGTGTAGGCAACTTCGTCTTTGAAAATTGATGTTTCAAAAACGTCATTTTTTACTTCACAGAAAATGTCGTTTTTTTTCATCACATAAAGTGATGGTGTGTACGCGGCATAAGACCTTGCAGTAACATAATTTTATTACCTGTTGATCGTGTTAATAGATCAGTTACAATGTCACTTTCTTTAATAGAGTGACACTGCTTTCATTCTACAGTTAATCACACAGCAGAATGGCCATCCGGTGGACAGGGCAGTTTTAGATGAATATAGGAAATAATATTTTATATAATATATTTGCAATTGATGTATCCATATAGGATACCAGTCCCGAATACAGGAGACTACTGACTGCCTTATATCAGGATCCTCGTTGCCCTAATTTGCAAAACCAAGCTGCGTTATCCCCTTGGGTATTCATTATATCCTGGCCAGGGATTGTATGAACACAACATTTATTATCATAATGAGGTCTTTGGTGATTTACCGGCATTATTGCACAGTTTTCAAATTCACAATTTTATTAGTAGATTCCATTGAGTTTCCTAAGAAACTTTACATTATAAATCACACTGTGACCCAGGATTTTGTAAATGTTTATGGTCATGGGGAGGCTGTGGGAGCTAAGATTGTATGTAATTTGTGTACCCAAAGCAATACACCTAATTCCCTTCCCTCGAGAGTTGCCTCAACTTGTACCCATTGTTTCTGGGATTTTCTATACATCCAATCTAAGGGATATTCCATTTACTCTCACTTTGGGCAATGGTTGCTTGTATAAAGCAATGATTCTAGATAGACATGTGCAGAACTAAAACTTTTGTTTCATTTTGGATCAATTGGTTGAGTACCTAAATTTGTTTTGTTGCATTCGTAACAATTTTTTTTTTTAAAGTTTTGTTTCTTCTATTCGCTAATTTCGCTTTCAACCAGATTCTAATTTTTCCAATGAATTCAAAGTATTAGAATCAAATTTAAATCGATTTTGAATCGAGAATATCCAATCAATCTTAATTCATTCTGAAGAATATCTGGTTCAATTCTATTCTAAATTTGAATTTCAGAAGGTGGTTAGATTCTTTATATTTTATTTTAATCTATTGTATTCTGTTATACTCTATTCACATTTTTCTATTCTATTGTATGCTTTTCTTTTTTATTCCATTCTATTCCTTTGAATTTGTATTCTGTTCTTTTATTTTCTATTCTATTCGGATCTGTTTCACTCTATTCTTTTCTATTCTTTTATTTAAAAAAATCGAATTTCGGAAGATGGCTATATTCTTTTGTTCTATTTTATTATTTTTCTTTATTATTTATTTTCATTATATCAAAGTACATTTTTTTCCCCAACATTCAGAAATGATTACATTTAATTAGTATATTTAAATCCCACCTACCATCTTTCCCTGCACCCCCCTCCCCCTTCAAGTCATCCCCATCCCATCCTCTTGCCTCGTCCCTTCTCTATTTTTGTCCATATCTCCTCTTCTTCTTAAACGTCTTCCAATCTTTCCATCTATTTGCCAATCCCTCCATTCCCCCCCCCCTCCGCTGTATCTCAGATATTCCACGTTATATGTCTCTTCTACCCTTTTAATCCAATCCTTTATTGTGGGGCTTTCTATTTCTCGCCAATGTCTTGGTATCAGGCTTTTAGCTGCATTCATCATATGAGGTATTACAGATTCTTTATATTGTTTTATTGAGCTTTGTACTCAATGGAATAAGCATGTCCAAGGAATTTCTCTATTAGTAATCTATTGTATTAGTTGTAGGATCTCTTTCCAATCTTTTTATTTATTTGGACAGTCCCACCATATGTGGGCCATCGTTCCCACTACTTTGCATCCTCGCCAGGAGTATGGTAGTTTCCCTGTTTGGTATTTGCATGCTTTATCTGGATTTATGTACCATCTTGTAAGACATTTATAGTTCATTTCAACTGTATTAGTGTCTACCGCAGAGCTATGTACCAATCTCAATATTTTTCCCATTTTTTTGTTCCCTTGTGTTCCCAACTATTTTTCCCATTTTTTTAGGTATGGCGGGACCTCCAGCCCCTCCATTGCCATTAAGATTTTATAGATCCGAGATATACCGTTTCTTGTGTTTGATGCTATATACAGCCGCTCCAAAGGCATTAGGTCTTCCACTGATCTTATTGGTTGTGGCAATATTGTAACAAAATGCTTCAACTGGAGGTACCGCCATTCATTAATCACCATCAAATCTGTTTTGTGTTTTAATTCTTGAAATGTGCATATTTTCCCCTTTTCTATTATGTGCTTTAATTGTAATTTTTCATCTTTTATCAGATCTCCAAATAATTGCCCTTTCCCGGTGTAAAGTAATTAGTTTCTTTCAGTGAAATTAATGGTGAGTTATATTTCCATTCACCTTGTTTGTGTATTAGATCCCATATTCAAAGTACATTTCATGTCATTGCATATATATTCTCACTCAGTGCTCTAAAGTGAGGTGGGATCCATATAATCCTACCCAACTGTGTATTACTCATTGTGTTCTCGATTTTTACCCATCTTTTTTCATTTTTCTCTTTTACACACTCTATTACTCATGATAGTCAGGCCTCGTACACACGACCAAGGAACTCATCGTAAATGAAGCATCGTTTTCCTCGACGAGTTCCTTGTTAGGCTTGTCGAGAAACTTGACAAGCTTTCTTTGCGTACACACTGTCAAGACCAAATCTCGCCGTTCTCAAACGCGGTGACGTACAACACATAAGACGGCAGGGGAAATTCAATTCCACTGGCACAACCCTTGGGGCTGCTTTTGCTAATCTCATGTTACTGCGTGTTAAGTAAAAGTTTGGTAGGAGACGATTTGCACTTTTCAGTCTGTTACAGCTGGATAAATGTGCTATCTCCATTACAAACGCTACTTTAACCGAAGGTGCGCTCCCGTCTCATACTTTATTCTGAGCATACGCGGGTTTCTAAGCATACACAAGAACCGTTTTCCTCGGCAACACACGACCGTTTTCCTCGGCAAAAAAGCTCTGCCACCAAGTTTCTTGATGGATTCTGTCTAAGGGAAAATGGTCGTGTGTACAAGGCCTAACACAGCATTATAGTATTGTTTAATGTCTGGTACCATTAGTCCGCCTTGCATTTTCTCTTTTCTTAATAAAAACTATAACTACTGTATTTAGTTTCAGAGAAAAAAAAAATTTAAATAAAGAACTTTAACGCAAAATAAAGGTCAGTGCCCATCAATGCAGCCTGATCAATGCCCATCTGCAGTCTCACAATTGCCCATCAATGCAGCTTGATCAATGCCCATCTGCAGCCTCACCATTGCCATGAATGCAGTCTGATCAATTCCCATCTCACCTCATCTTACTGCTGACTCAGAGGGGACAGGGAGGGGGCGGGATAAGCGCTATCAGATTACATACAGCGAGAATCTCTTGTTTACTCGGCGGCCTCTTTAATACAAAGTCCCGCCTCCACCGGTTTCTATGATAGACAGAACATTGGTCCAATGCTGACCCAGGAGAAGGGACTTCCTATTACAGAGGCCACTGAGTAAACAGGAGATTCTCCCTGCATGTAATCTTGCGGTTCATTGTCCCGTCCCCTCCGTATCTGTGTATAACACGCGCACACTATTTGCAACCAATTTGCAGGGTGAAAAAGTGAGTGTTATATGCCAATAAATACAGTAAGTTCATTTGGCAGAACAGGAAACTGAGAATTAAAGTCTCGGTTTCCTGTTCTGCCAAATGAACTTAGTTATTATAGTTTTTAGCACTTTAAAATATGTCTGAGGTAGAGAGATAGGCAACATTTTAAATTTGTACATTACCAGCTTTAAAATATTTATTCCTCCTATACATGAGAGAAAACTTGTTGCAATTTTTTTAATATTGTTTTTTATTTAATTTAATAATGGGATATAATTTACTTGGTATATTTTCCCTGGGGATGATGTTACTCTTATTCCATTTACAATGTCTTCCTCCATGTAAATTTGAATTCATGTTTTAAACTCTGTTCTTCCTGTTTATTTATATGTATGTTTAAAATCTCAGATTTAAAGGACCTGTCTTATGAACCAGAAGTGAATTGTTTTATAAAAGGCACAGAAACTGGTATAGGAATTGGTCTTTCCTTAAAACAGTTTTGGGAACTATCTAATGAACTTTTAATGAATAGTGTCTGAAGGACCTAAAAGTCCAGACTTAGGGGATCGTGGCCGCAGCATGAGAGAGTGAGGACGTGCTCTCCTTGAGCTTCGTGTGACCTGCTCCACTAAACAGCGGCTTTCCTGGGGGGATTCTCTTGCAAAGTGATGCCATCGAAGCACAAACCGACCCCTCAGCCTCAGCGGACACCCCAAAAAGTGTCCGGATCGCTAGATGACTTCTTTGGGACCCGCAGAGACATGGCAAGTACACCCAAGATGGTGCCCGGCACACACGCTGCCAGGGCTGCCTCCCCCATCAGCTCTCCACACATGCCTGCCTCTCCGCTACCAAGGATGGCAAACAATATACTCTCCAAGGAAAAGATGATTTACCCCGCTTCTTGGAGTCCCTGGGATTGCCTCAAGTGGACATCCCAGGCTGGAGAGCATCGCCTGACATACCTCTTCCCGCCCTGAACAGTGTCTGAACAGTGTCTCCCAGGCCGCCGTAAGCCCCGCCGTGTCTCCAGGAGGGGCCCCCCTGGACATGCTCCACTTCCCCACTCCCCACAGGAGGAGGCATGAACTGCTGTTTTCTATAACGATGGCTCCTGAGACGTTCTCAGATACTCCCTGAACTCCGGTAGCTGCCAGGTCAATATTTTCCCCTGTATTTAGGGGTAGATTTCACACTTCCTACTGCCGTGGGCCACCCAGCGGACTCGCTCCCAGTGCCTTGTCACTTTCCCCCCAATAGATCAACTCCCTGGAGTTATGCTCCCTTTTCGGTGATTGCCTCTGCCTGCTGGTCTTCACCATCTCCCCGTCTTGGGGGGCGGGGGGGTGGCTCCCGACCAGTGGCGCAGTTGCACTATATTGCGCCCTTTGGGCCTCTTGTATTTTCTTGTTTATATGTTCTTGTTCTCCATGTTTTTTGTGTTTTTTGTTTTTTTACATCTGCTGTAACTTTTATATGTTTTTTAGGCTTCTGCTCGTGCTCAATGTGCTCCTGGCTGCAGGCTTGGATGTGCGGTGGGTCCCTTCTTCCTCCCGCCGCCAGTTGGGTGGCTCTACTCTCTGATTTACTACCATGGCTGCCATGAAAGTCGTATCCTACAATGTACGTGGCCTGGGCTCCCCGTTAAAATGCAGTAAGTTGTGGCTTGAGATCAAACGCACGTCCTTTTTTGCAGGAAACTCATTTTTGCACTGACTCAGTCCCCCGCCCCTATACCCTTCTTGGTTCCTCAGAAATTCCCCTCGTCCTAAATCAGGGGGGTTGCCATAGCAATACACAAGCACTGTCCCTTTATTATGATGGATCAATTGCTTGACCCAGAGGGCCGATTTGTGTTTGTTAAGGGCACCATTTACAATCGTAAATTCACTTTGGCTGCTGTGTATGCCCCAAACTGCAGACAGATTACTTTCCTGGACTCTGCTTTAGAGTCCTTGTCTACTTTCCGGGAGGGCCAGCTCATCCTGGGGGGTGACTTCAATGTCAGCCCTGACCCACAAATAGACACATCCTCGGGCTGTTCAAAACACTCATTTGCCTTTCTGAAACACTTCAGGAAGTCCCTGCAGAGACACCACTTAGTAGACTGCTGGAGACTACTCCACTCGACTGACAGGGACTATAGCTATTTCTCGGCCATGCACAATGTCTATACCCATATAAACCTTTTGATGATGTACCAGTTCTCCCGTCATTCCCTGGCAGGGGCCTCCATTGACTTCATTACCATTTTGGACCACGCACCATTTTCCATCTCCCTGCATCCCCAGTCTATGGAGGCACGGACATGGACCTGGCGATTGATCGACAGTATTCTGTATCATGCAGTTGCCCAAAAGCAGGTTTCAGACACCATTTCCCCTTATTTTGCAGGGAATCGACCGGGAGAGGTGGGCATGGGATTTGGGAAGATGATATTCCAAGGGGCGAGACTAAAGAAGGCTCGAGAGGGTGAATTACAGACCCTCTTGGCCAAAATTCGTACAGCGGAACTTACCCATAAGAAGAACGTCACCTCGTTGATGGTGGCGGAACTACACTCCCTTCGCCAGGAATTAGCTACACTACTGGACACCAAAATGAAAGCACGTATACGACATTTGCCACACAAATTCTATGAATTTGGTAATAAATGCAGGAGGATGCTGGCTAGAGCCCTCAAAAATCAGCGCCCTTCCAGTCATGTACATAAACTCATTTCCGCGGCAGGGACACCAGTTGTCCACTCCTCCAAAATAGCTGCTGCATTCAAGGAATTTTATGCGCAGCTATACCATCTCCCAGATACACTGCCCGGCTCCTCGGAACCCCAACGGGTTGACCGAATTTTCAAATATCTCACAGAGGCACAGTCCCCACAGCTGGAAGTCTCAGTTGGCAAACAGCTGGACGCCCCCATTGCCTTATCGGAGATTTGGGTGGTGGTAAAGGACCTCCCCAATGGGAAAAGCCCTGGCCCAGATGGCTTTACTAATGCCTACTATAAGAAATATTCGGAGGTGCAATGCCCTCTGAGGCGCTTATGGCGCACATCACCTTTCTACCAAAGGAAGGGAAGGATCATCCCTTGCCTGGAAACTATAGGCCTATATTGCTTTTAAACACGGATATTAAGATCTTGGCCAATAGACTTAAGCCGATCCTCCCGACGGTTATTCTCCCTGACTAGGTGGGATTTATTATGGGCAGGGAAGCCAGGGACAATGCCAATAGGGCACTCCAACTGATACACTGGCTCAATTTGCAGGCGACAACGCACCCCTGTCTCTTGCTTTCCACTGATGCCGAGAAGGCATTTGACAGGGTGACTGGACGTACATGAGAACAGTACTGACCAGGCTTGGCTTGGGTCCACTCCTAACATGCTGGCCTGGAAATCCTCCCTGTATAGTTCCCCGACTGCCAGAGTTATGGTGAACTGGCTTCTGTCCAATGCCTTCCCGATTAGCAATGGGACTATTTGCTCTAACACGTGAACCGCTGCTTAATAGGATTCGCCTTAATAATAATATTAACGGCTTTACAGTGGGCCCTACAGAGCATAAACTATCCGCCTATGCGGACAATGTTTTATTCTATGTTTCCAATCCCCTGATATCTTTACCTAACATTATGGCGGCGTTGAAAGAATTTAACCTACTGTCTAACTTTAAGATAAACTATGCCAAGTCGGAGATTCTGTCACTAAATATCCCCCCCGGGATTACGCACTCAGTTGCAATCTGCCTTCTCTTTCACCTGGTGCTCAACATCTCTGAAATACCTTGGGGTCCACCTACCCACGAGCTGCTCTCGGCTCTACAACTGTAATTTTGCACCTCGTATATTGTTTTTCCTGCAGATGGTGCAGATCGCGTTACCCGGGGATTTTTTCTCAACCCTCAATAGCTTATTTATTCAGTATAACTGGAGTGGGAAATGTCCCCGGCTAGCCCTCCGCACACTGCAGTGCCCTCAGTCAAGGTGAGGGTTGGGGGTCCCGGTGGTCCGCAGATCCTACGAGGCTATAGCTTTACAGCGCATTTTAGATTGGTACCATAGTGTCCACCACAAACTTTGGGTGCCCCTGGACAAGTTCCTGGCAGGGCGAAAACCTGTACCATGCCCCTTGGGTTTCTCGGGAGGGCAGGGGCTTCTCGGTGCTAGTCTCTCCGCTGGCCGTTCATGCCTTGATGACCTGGGATGCCCTGAATAAAGAGGGGAGGCTCGCTCCTTCGACCTCCCCATTAGCCCCCCTGGGCGGCTTCCCCTGGTTCACGTCCTTCTTTCGGACCTGGGCGGCGGATGGAGAGTCCATATGTGGCAGATTTGTCCATGGCCTGTTGCCTTTGGCCACTCTAAGGGAACACAACAGACAATTTCAGCACTTTCTCACCAGCCTACCCCATGGGGTTTGGTCGCCTACCCTGGCCTCTACCTTTGAACGACTATGTATGTCGACCTTGGCTATTCCCCACGCCATCTCAGTGCTGTATGACTTGCTGCAATCCCTACATACTGAAGGGAAATCGGGGTTCATCCGGGAATGGGAGAGGGACCTTCAGCACGTCTTTACCGAGCCTCAAATTGACCACCTGTATAGACTTACACATTCGTGCACAGTCGACACGAGAATGCAGGAGAATAGCTATAATGTTCTAACCAGGTAATATAGGGTACCCTCCAAGCTCACTAAGATATACCCTTCTCTCCCAGATGCATGCTGGAGTGATTGTGGCCACAGAGGCAAGTTTCTCCACTTTTGGTGGGAATGTCCCACACTGCAACCCTTCTGGAAGCATGTCCATGCGCAAATTAAGCTCATTTTGGATGTAGAGCTCCCAAATTCCCTGTTAGAATCCTTGCTGCACTTCCCCACTGTTCCTATCAGCCAGTATCGCAAGTCCATACTGCCCCATCTTCTCAATGCAGCCCGGCGGTTAATTCCGATTCATTGGAAGACGCCACAAGTACCGACTCGTGCTGAATGGGTGGCATTGGTACATAATATTATGGCTGCTGAGGAATGGATGGCAAAGTGCAAAGATAGGTATGAAAATTTCTACTCCATATGGGCCTCTTGTATACACTACACAAGCCCGGATGGGCTGCTTGCTCCGAGGCCCTCTCCGGTCGCGGCCTCTTCTAGGGGGAGGATCCGAGATGCTGACGGTCTAGAAACGAAGTAGCAGTAGAGCCTTGGCAGATGTGCCATAGTTTGTAACTCATGAAGTGCAATAGCAGATGTTTTTTTTTGTTTTGTTTTTTTGTTTGTTTTTTATTTTTTTCTGTTTCTCTTTTTCTCCTAGTTTATTGTTCTTGTATTATTTTATCCCTTCTTAATTTAAGTTCTGTCTGTGGGCCCGACAGGGATGACAGGGGTGACCCTCTGCTGAGCGAATTTATATAATGATTATAACATGTTTATAATCATTCCCCCAGATGTGTTCCCGAGTTAGGTGCACCCCTAGATTGCTTGTGCTCCTCTGCTGAATACGTGTACCCAGTATGGGGTCCAGTATGTTATTTGATGTATTTGTCCTCCTCTTTATATGCTATAATAAAGGAAGTTCGTAGGAGGCCCAGAGACCCCTATCTGTGCTATCTGCTCCCATTGGACTGCTTTTCTCCCAGACAGATCTTTAATAGAGAGATGGTTCAAATAAAAGAGAAAGGAGAGGATAGAAAGCGGAGAAAGGAGTTCGGAGACCAAAGATTACATCAATAAATTTTATAGCATACAACGTCTGCGGGCTTAATACGCCAGCAAAGAGGCATAAAATGTTAAGAGGATAAACGGTATAAAGCAGGGGTAGTGTTCCTACAGGAGACGCATTTCTCCCAGGAAACAAATGTAAAGCTGTTTTCGAAAGATTATCCAATATGGTATTATAGGGTGTAACGGAATGGCCCGTGGGACCTAGAGGCTCTAGAAGGGTGTGGGGTACTCCTGTTTCAGCTTCACCGATGACTCTTGTGTCTAAAGTCATCCTATGTCCACTAGGGGCATAGGATGACTGAGAAATTATATCTTGGACTACATGAGATGGGGCAGTAATGATAATTCACAATGTATTTCAGGATATCTTGAAATATTACTGTTTGTTGATTCTGAACCCAACATGTCAATTAAAAGAGTGACTCATTCCATGTGGAAACACAGACTGTTAAGGTGTTAATATCGTCTGCTACTGTAATGTAAATCAACCTTAGTATGGCTCCCAAGAACCTTTCATGGTGTCACGCTAATTGACACTGTATTGTGGGAAAATTCTATTGATGATAGATGTGTGTTGTGAGTTAGCACAGTCTAAAGGTCAGACGTCTGACTTGTCAGCTGTAGTTAATTAGCTCCTGTAAATTATGTCTACTAAAGGAATGTGTATTGTATAGCAGGTGAGAGAAGCCAGAGTCATGATGTCTACCTAAAAGATGTGTATTGGAAGCTCGTTAGTAACCATTGTATGATGTTGTGGGCGGAGTGTGTCATTGTCCCTTTGAATACTGCAGAGTGCTTTTTGGTGTATATAAGAGCATGCCTTCTCAATAAAGATTGTCTATTCCTGTTGAACCAGAGAAAAGAGCTTTGTGTCTCGTTTCTGGGGAATCTGTATGGGCCATGTTCGTCTGCCGGATTGTTGAGTGTCGATAAGCTGTCTTGGGCTCGGAATGGAATATCATAAACTGCGTTAACCCCTGTCCCATTTGGGGTTCTGTTACATAGGGATTCCACAACAGGAAGAGCAAAGGGGGTAGCTATTGGGGTGGCCAGAGGGGTGCGGTTCATATTGGAGAAAAGGATGACAGATCCTGAAGGCCGATACCTCTTATTTTTAGATTATGTGAAGTGGAATGTACTCTGGCAAACATCTATTGCCCCAATAAGAACCCAACAAATTAGTTGAAGGAGGTCATGGGGAAGCTAATGAATTTTAAAAAGGGAAGTGTGATTATGACAGGAGATTTTAATCTGTTCTTGGAACCAAGAATCAATAGTATGTCGCAGGTACAGGGGACTAGGAATGCACAGCTGAAATTAATAAAAAATAAATTATATCAATGTCAACTGCTGGACGTATGGCGAGTGCGGCATCCTAAAGCCTCATACACACAATCGGACTTCCTTTGGACTTTTCCGTGGATTTTGCTCCGAATGGGCGTTGGCCGTGAACTTAGTATGCATACATACGGCAGGACTTTTTCAGCCAACATTCACCAAATCACATGTTTTTTCAGCTCTTTACGGCCACCCTTTGAGCAACTTCTGCTATTGTTGGCTGATATTTATCATTGGTTCTGAGCATGCGTGTTTCTACTTTGGACTTTAGTCCGCTGGACTTGTGTACACACGATCGGATTATGTTCCATCGGACATTTATTCTCAAAGTTTAAAGAGCATTCACAGTGAACATTTGTCCGATGAAAAATCGAAAATAATTGTCCGATGAAGCATACACACGGTCGGACTGTCCAATTAAACAAGTCTGTTGGACATTTGTTGTCAAAAAGTCAGATCGTGTATATGAGCTTTTAGACACAGGACTACTCATTCTATTCCCCTGTGCACAGCACGTACTCAAGTATCAAATATATAATGTTCAAGCATAGGTTATTAGATTTGGTGATTAAGACAAATATTGAAATAACAACATTGTCAGACCATTCCCCTGTGAGTATGGAAATGAAGATACAAGGAGATCAAAGAAGATCAAATTCATGGAGATTAAATGAAGAACTAATACAGGGTAAAGAAGAGAAAATAAAAAGAATTAGAACAATATTTCAAAATAAACTACACAAAGGAGATATCGAAGGCTACCCTTTGGGAGGCCAATAAGGCCTATATTAGGGGCATCTTGATTGAGATAGTGTCAAGGAAAGAAAAGGAAAGAAAAATTGAAGTATTAATAAAAGAAATCAATGAATAAGAACAAGGACATAAAAAAGGGAGATGTTGAGCAGTACCAGGTACTAGTAATAAAAAGGAATGAATTAAAAGATCTAATGGAACAGGAGATGAGAAGGGTCTTTAAAAGAATTACAAAAAAAGATATCAATGGGGAAATAAAATGGGAAAATACTTGGCAACAATACTAAAGAATAAAAAATCAGTAAATTATATACAAAAAAATACAAAATAGTACCGGGGAGATGGTATTTTCAACAACAGAAATTGCGAAAGTGCTCCAGAACTATTACGGAACATTATATTCGATAAAAGAAAAGGGACAACAGGAAATAGAATGAAAAGAAAAGATAAAAAAGTTCCTACAAAGGGCCAGATTACCCCAAGCAATAGAGAATAAGCTACCTGCCTTAGAAAAACCCATAACAGAAGAAGAGATTAATACAGCTTTAAAAGACTCGGCATTGGGAAAAAGTCCAGATGGGTTCACGATCTATTATTTAAAAAAGTTTAAAAAAATTCTATCACCAAAATTATGTTCATACATGAACGGACTTGGAACAAATTACGAAAGGAGAAGAGAGGCCCTGTTGGCCTCGATTACAATTATTCCACAGGAGGGAAAAGATAATATTTTTTGCTCAAGCTACAGACCAATATCCCTGTTGAACGCAGACACAAAACTATTTGCAGAAGTGTTAGCCACAAGGATGAAAGACCTAATGACCGATTCGGTGCATGCGGACCGAGTGGGGTTCATCCTAGGCAGAGAAGGAGGAAACAATGGGGTGAGAACATTGCTCTTGCTTCAGAAAATTAGAGAGGGAAATACCCCAGGTCTACTCCTGTTGAAAGATGCGGAAAAAGCATTCGACTGGGTGGACTGGGGATTTATGATGAACACCTTGGAAGCCACGGGAATAGGTCCAAGGATGATCCAATGGATCAAAGTATTAAATAAGCATCCTACAGCAATTGTAAAGGTCAGGGTTTCATCTTCTCCCTTCGAAATGTTCAACGGAACGAGACAGGGGTGCCCCCTCTCACCACTATTATTTGAATAATATATTTTAGGGTTGTCCCGATACCATTTTTTTAAGACCGAGTACAAGTACCAATACTTTTTTCAAGTACTCGCCGATACCGATACTTTTTGGCACATGTGTCAGTTTTTTTTAAAAAACAAATGTTATTTTTTCAAAATCCGAAATTAAAGTAAAAACAGTTTTCCTCAAAAAGTGGGATTTTTAATGGATCACAGATAGAGATACGTGTAGAAAAAATATTTGGTAATTGTTATTAACATAAATGAACAACTATTAAATGGTGAAACACTTAGAACAGACAATAATACTAAATGGTGAAATACATAATACAGACAACAATTAATAAAAACCAAACTGTGAATGGAAGCACAGTTGTTAAAAGACCAACTGAGAACCAAAACCCAGAAGCTGTCAAAACGACAGACCAACCAACGCGTTTTGAAAAACACACATGGTTTACATCTTCTTTAGAGACTGGACCGTGCTTAGTATTTTCAAAGCTGAAAGTTGGATCCTCTCTATAAGGCCCCGTACACACGACCGAACATGTCCGCTGAAACTGGTCCGCAGCGGACAGGTTTCCAGCGGACAAATGTTTCTTAGCATGCTAAGAAACATGTCCGCTGGAAGCCTGTCCGTCGGACATGTTCGGTCGTCTGTACAGACTCACCGGACATGTCCGCTCGGCCGAAAGCCCTCGCATGCGTCTAAGTGATTCGACGCATGCGTGGAAGCATTGACCTTCCAGGGCCCCACACGTCGCCGCGTCATCGTCGCGGCGACGGTGTGGCCACGTCACTGCGTATCGTGTCCACGCGGATTTCTGTCTGATGGTGTGACAGTCCGTCCATGTGTACGAGGCCTTAGCGATTCACCAAGCAATGTATGATGATTCAATTAAGAATATAAAGTAAGAGAAAGAGATCCATCCGCCAGGTGCATATCCAGAGATGGTGTATAAAAAATCTTAGATCGTTGGAATTTTTTTTCCAAAGCCTGATAGCGATCAATCAAAAAGAGGTTAATTGACAGAGATCAGACTTGTTTGGCTTTATCAATTCTAGTCTTGTCCATTGGTAGAATAAGGTAAATAAACCCGGCCCTCCATTTCATGTGGCCTTCAAACTTTTCCTGCAGCTCCAGCCCTCCTCTGGTCCTTCTCCAGACCCTATACTTTCTGCTTTCAAGCAATGCATCCAGCTTCTTCCCAGCAGCAGCAGCATATAGGAATGGGGGAGAGTGGGGGACTCAACTTCTGATGGTGGCTCTTGACATCTAATGTAAGCTGAGGGGATGTGCTGGACATTTTTACAGTACTGCAGTCAGTGCATTTTTATAGCACTGAGTGAGTGAGAAACTTGTAAAGCGCAACACATGCGAACTGAATCGCCTCTGGGCGCTGTATCCATTTCATGGGTAAGGAACCCCTTGACCTCAGAAGAGATGGGTTTTATTCTTTCTCCTGAAGGCCAAGTGGTCCGACTCCAGACGGATGGCAGTTGGTAGTGCATTCCTCAGGCGAGGTCCCTGGACTGCAAATCTTCGATCTCCTTTGGACTTGTATCTGGCTTTGGGTATCTGGAGTAGGTTTTGATTGGTGGATCGCAGAATGCGATTGGGGTTATGGGCTTTTATTTTTTTGCATAGATATTGGGGGGCGTTTCCTTGAATACACTTATGTATTAGGCAGAGTGCCTTGAAAGTGATTCTGTCTTTTACTGGCAACCAATGAAGGGATCTCATCTCATCTAATCGCTGTATAAAAGACAATGGTCCCAAAAATGTATCGAAAGTGTCCGATGTGTCCACCATAATGTCGCAGTCCAGATAAAAATCGCAGATTGCCACCATTACCAATAAATATAAAATAATTATAATAAAAATGCTATAAATCTATCCCCCATTTTGTAGACGCTATAACTTTTGCACAAACTAATCAATATACGCTTATTGCGATTTCTATTATCAAAAATATGTAGAAGAATACATATCGGTCGAAACTGAGAAAAAATTTGCTTTAAAAAAAAAAAAATTGGGATATTTACTATAGCAAAAAGTACAAAATATATATATTTTTTTTCAAAATTGTCGCTATTTTTTTGTTTATAGCGCAAAAAATAAAAACTGCAGAGGTGATCAAATACCACCAAAATAAATCTCTATTCATGGAAAAAAACTGACATAATTTTATTTGGGTATAGCGTGGCACGACGGCACAATTGTCAGTTAAAATAACGCAATGCTGTATCCAAAAAGAATTCCTGGTTATGAAGGGGGGTAAACCAGAGTGGTTAAGGTAATGTGCTGAAAGTAAATACATTGGGCAAGCTTAGGGACTTGAGTGACTTTGATAAGAGCCAAATTGTTGCTTTTTTTTTTTTTTTTTTTTGAGACCGAGACAAAATGTATTAAAAGTGTAGAAAACAATAGGCATACAGGGCCAGATTCAGGTACAATTACGTTGCACCCCCGCGGCATAACGTATCTGATTTACGTTACACCGCCGCAGGTTTACAGCGTAAGTGCCTGATTCACAAAGCTCTTACCTGTAAACTTGCGGCGGTGTAACGTAAATCCGCTCGGCGCAAGCCCGCCTAATTCAAATGGGGCGGGCACCATTTAAATTAGGCGCGTTTCCGCGCCGAACGTTCTGCGCATGCTCCGTGTTCAAATTTCCCGATGTGCTTTGCGCAAAATTACGGCGCCCCGACGTTCTTTTTTGAACTGCGACGTGCGTTACGGCGTTTCGTATTCCCGGACGTCTTACGCAAAAAATAAATAAATCGAAATTCGACGCGGGAACGACGCCCATACTTTAACATGGCTGATCTAAAGATAAGCCATGTTAAAGCAGGTGTAACTTTGCGATGGGTAAAAACGACTAGCGACGACGTACGAGATTGCGACGAACGCGCGGATCTTCGTGGATCGCCGTAACTAGTCATTTGCATATTCTACGCCGACCGCAATGGAATCGCCACCTAGCGGCCGGCCTAAAATTTCATCCTAAGATCCGACGGTGTAATTCAATTACACCTGTCGGATCTTAGGGCTATCTATGCGTAACTGATTCTATGAATCAGTTGCATAGTTAGGACGGGCGGATCACAGAGATACGACAGCGTATCAGGAGATACGCCGTCGTATCTCTTCTGTGAATCTGGCCCACAGTTCCAGAGAAATCAAGCAACTCTAAAACTGCATCACTTGTGGGATGTTCCTGGTCAGTACCAACCAAAAGTGGTCCAAGGAAGGAAAACCGGCAAACCAGCAACAGGGTCATGGGCAGCTGGGGCACATTATTGCACATGGGGAGTGAAGGCTGGCCCTTGCAGTCCAAGCCCTTCGAAAATTTACTGTAGCTCAAATTGCTGGACATATGTAATGCTGGTTCTGATAAAAAAGGTGTCAAAACACACAGGGCATGTCAATTTGTTGTGAATGGGGCTTTGTAGCCGGAGACCGGTCAGGGTGCCCATGTTGACCCGTGTCCACAGCCAAAACCTCCTGCAATGGGCAAATAAGCATCAGAACTGGACCACAGAGCACTGGAAGAATGTGGCCTGGTCTGATGAATTCAAGAATGGTTTGAGGCATTTGAGCATCTATGGGATGTGCTAGAAAAACAAGTATGATCCATTGAGGTCCCACCTCGTAACTTAAAGTGACTGTAAAGGAAATTTTTTGTCGTACTTACACGCTCTGTGCAGTGGTTTTACACAGAGCAGCTTCATTTTTTTCAGGTCCCCACCAGCACTCTGGGCCCCTCCCCCTTGCCAAATGCATCTATAGAAAGCCACTTACTGTGGGGGCACTCCTGTGTGCTCGCTCCCAAGCTGGCTCTCTACATCCATAAGGCACAGAGAGCATGGATCAGCCCTGCCTCCCGCCTCACTGGCTGTTATTGACAGCAGTGAAAGCCAATCGCTCCTGCTGCTGCATCTCAGCGAGTAGGAAGGGAGAGGCCCGGGAGAGGCTCAGGTGTCGTGCACATCGAGATCAGGCTTAGGTAAGTATTGGGGGGGGGGGGGACTGAGGGGGGGAGCTGCACACTGAAGGTTTTTTACCTTCATGTATAGAACGCATGAAAGTAAAAAACCTTCATCCTTTCGAACCACTTTAAAGGATCTCCTACTGAAGGCTTGGTGCCAGATACCACGTGATACCTTCAGAGGTCTAGTGGAATCCATGCCTCAACAGGTTATGGTGGGTGATCATAATGTTATGCCTGATCAGTGTTTACATCGGGCTAGATTCACATAGCCCGCCCTAACTTTGCGGCGGCCTAGTGTATCGTGTTTACACTACGCCGCCGTAAGTTAACGAGGCAAGTACATGATTCACAAAGTACTTGCCTGATAAGTAACGGCGGCTTAGCCTAAAACGAGCGGGCGTAAGGGCGCCTAATTCAAAATAGGCTGAGGGGGCGTGTTCTATGTTAATTTGTTTTGACCTGACGTGATTGACGTTTTTTGGAACGGCGCATGAACCGTCCACCTACATATCCCAGTGTGCATTGCGGCAAAGTATGCCGCACAGGCCTATTTGTTTTGACGTGGACGTAAATGACATAAATCCCTATTCACGGACGACTTACGCAAACAATGTTCGGTCGTGTGTACGAGGCCTTACTGAATCTAGCCCATCATTTTTATAATCTGCAGACTCAGACAGATTTCTGATCTAATTGGAGTAATTCAATGTTTATTATATTGTGTGATATGATGTGATATGATGTAGTATGTGTTTCTTGTTTAATGCAGGAAATTGTTAAAATCAGTCTTGTTTGCTGATATGTTCTGTCATCCAAACCTTCGACATTTCTGAAGTCTCATATTTTCCAAAAATCGCCAAGTTTTCAAGACAGCTACCTTCACCTCCTTGTTCCGAAGACAGTATATGATAGGATTTATGAGAGGGGTAACTACACAGTAGAAGACAGAAACCACTTTGTCCATTGTAAAGCGGATGTGGGAAGTGGGTCGAATGTACATGAAGATGATACTCCCATAGAAGATGGACACCACAGCTGAGTGGGATGCACATGTAATAAAAGCTTTCTTCTGCCCTTCAATTGATTGGATCTTTAGAACAGCAACGACAATGAAGGTGTAGGATATCATGATCAGAAGAAAACAGCCCAAGATAACACTCCATGATATGACAGTGAAGACAAACTCACCCTTTGAAGTGTCCTCACAGGAGAGCTTCAGCAGAGGTGCATAATCACAAAAGAAGTGGTCTATAAAATTGGGAAAGCAAAACCTCAAGGTAGAGATCCATACAGTAGGTGGAAAAGGAGCCAGGAGACCACCTACCCAAGCTCCAAGACCCAGTCTCAAGGTGGTCTTACCAGACATCAGAGTTGGATAATGCAACGGTCTGCAGATGGCCACATAACGGTCATAAGCCATCACAGCAAGAAGACAGTTTTCTACACCCCCAAAGCTGAACAGGAAGTAAAACTGGGCTATGCATGATGATAAAGAGATCTCCTTGTGTTGGGTAAACAATGCATTGAGCATTTTAGGAACAGTCACTGTGGTGTACAAGACCTCCAGCATGGAGAAATTGGCCAGAAGTATGTACATGGGTTTGTGGAGATTTCGATTCACTGCCACTAGTGTGACAATCAGGAAATGGGCTGTGATTGTGAAGACATACATGCTGGAGAAGAGGAAGAAGAGAAAAAGTTCTACATCTCTCAGGGTTTCAAACCCAACAATGATAAAAGAGGCCACAACATTGTGGGTCCCATTGTCCGTTATTGGCATTATCTTTGGAAAGCAGACCTCGAACAGTAAAAATCTGATATTTTAATCGTAGTTTTTACGTAACATTTCACTCCACCCGTTTCAGTGTTTGGTAGATGATGGAGAGTTAAAAAACAAAAAAAGCAAGACAAATAAATAAAATGGGCAAGCTTGATGGACTACTCAGGCCTTTTCTGCTGTCACTTTTCTATGTTTCTACCTTTCTATCTTTCATAGTGTGATATTTCTGTGGTGAGCTCCTGGATCTGAAAACCTGTTATGCCAATTATGATGACCTCCCCACCATTGATGCTGTATTTTCCATATGACGTCAGGATAGTGACGAAACGCGCCGGAAGGAGCGACGTGCTGATGTCACCGCGTGATACGTCCCGCTGTCTGTTTGCACGGGCGTGTGTGCTGCTGAATTTTACAAGTTTTCTTTTAACAGGAGGAGCTGTTACACCCAATGAGTGATGGAGACAGCCAAAATTTCAGGGTCCGGAATTATGGAGGAAGGTTCTCATTATTGAAACTAGGGCTTGTTTGTTTTAATTGATCATTACTTCGCTTTTATAGTTTAATGGTTTGTAAATACATTGATATATGACTAATGAGAGGGATTTATTTCTAATGAAGATAGGATAAAGGTGTGCTCGACAACTATCCACGGAAAAGCCACCTCTTTGCCTCAAAGAGTGTTAATGCTGTCTGTCACCAGCATTAACACAATATTTTTAGTTTTTCTGAGTCTTTCACTGTAAAATCATTTTATTACATGTTGATCTTGACAATATATCAGTTATAATATCACATAGGGTGGCACTGCTATTTAATGAGCAGTAAAATCACAGAGCAACATTGTCATCCTGTGGACAGGGTAGATTTAGATGGAGTTTAGGTACACCGATATGAAGAAACCCCATATGAAGGACTTGAAAAAATTACTGTAGGAAATTATGTTTTATATTATAGGCATCGTACAGAGACTCTAAGAATTGATGTTTCTATAGAGGATACTAGTCCCGAATACAGGAGACTACTGACTGCCTTATATCAGGATCCTCCTTGCTCTAAGCTGCAACACCAGGCTGTGCTATCCCCTTGGCTACTCATTATATACTGCCCCGGGATTGTGTGAACACAGCATTAATTATTATAAATGAGGTCTTTGGTGACCTTGATTTACCTGCATGCATTAGTGCATAGTTTTAAAATGCATAATTTCTATTAGTAGATGTAAGCCTTAACTGAATGGCATTTAGATTGCTAAAGAACTTTATATTATAATTAGAGTTGAGTGGACACCTGGATGTTTGGGTTCGACGGGTTCAGCCGTACTTCGGAAAAAAGTCTGGGTTCGGGACCCAAACTTGACCCCGAACCCGAACCCGAACCCCATTGAAGTCAATGGGGACCCGAACTTTTCAGTACTAAAATGTCTCTAAAACATTAATGGAAAGGGCTAGAGGGCTGCAAATGGCAGCAACATGTTGGTAAGAGCATGGCAAGTACTCTGCACATAAATGTGGATAGGGAAATAACTTAAAATAACATAAAAAAATAAAAATACTGCAAACACTGGAGGATTGATTGATTGATTGATTTTTGAGCTTAATAAGGCGCCAAATGCCCACTGTGAAGTGAGCGTCTAAGCGCCGCTGGAGAGATGTAACTTTGAATCAATCCGTGGTGAAGAAGAGAGAGAAAAGAGAAGAGAGGGCGGTGAAAGGAAAGGGTATCCAGCCCTTAGGGGAGCAAGAGGAAAGAGCCGTGAAGTGTATGAGAAAAAATATAAAAGAAAAAAGGAACAGTGGGGATACTAGAGGAGGGGTAGAAGACATCATAGTTATTAGAGAGGCAAGTGGCCCCTTCAATGAGGGGACGGACTGTGAGAGGGAAAAGAATATAAATGTATCCATAGGCCTGGATGAACAGCTCCGCCTTTAGTTTTTTTCTGAAGAGGAGCAGGTTAGGTGTCATCTTAAGTTCCAAGGAGAGGGCATTCCACAGCATGGCACCCCTACTCTGGAGTCGTTTGCCTCCCATGGAAGAAAGTTTAGATGGAATGACTGTGGCTAAATGTTGGGTCTTGGATCTTAATGGGCGCGAGGGTTCATAGTGCACCGCCAAGCTGTGTAAGTACTTGGGACCCTGTCCCCAGTATGCACGAAAGAAGATACAGAGCGTTTTAAAGATCACTCTCTGCTCGATAGGGAGCCAATGAAGTGATCTCCTGGTCAGGCTAATATGGTCTCTTCTCGCTAGACCGAGTACAAAGCGAGCAGTGTGGTTCTGAACCACCTGAAGCTTATGGGCCCATTTCTGCGGGGCACCCAATAGGAATACGTTTGCCCCGTCTAATCGGGAATGGATAAAAGCCTGGGCAAGTAGTGATCTGTTATTTTGGGTGAATAGATGTTTTACTTTTCTGAGGAGCCTTAGATGGTAATTGGCATTCCGCAGGATGTTTCTGAAGTGGGGCACAAACGAGAGGGTGTCGTCGATTATGACTCCTAGGTTTTTTACCTGCTTGGCTGGAATGGGTGTGGGTCCGAAAGATAGAGGCCAAGCAGCCAGCAATAGGGGGCTAGTAGGACCAATTAATAGAACTTCAGTTTTAGCTGCGTTCAGTCCAAGCCTAAACACTGCAAAATATTTTTTTTTGCCTTAAATGGGTGTTTTTTTTTAATAGAACAATAGAAGAACACTAGCTAAAGTGTTTATCTCACACGTACAGATATGGAGGAAAAACTGCAAACACTGGAGGAAACACTGCAAATTTTTTTTGCCCTAAATGGATGTTTTTTGAATAGCACAATAGAAGAAAAGTATCTAAAGGGTGTATCTCACAGTAACATATGCAGTGCTGGTGTAATTTGATTTCTGAAGCAGGACTGACTCCTACATATTTCTCTCCCTATAAGCAAAATCAGGAACCTTTCCCTAAAGTATCTAATGCAGAGTATCTCACAGGAACATATGCAGTGCTGGTGTAATTTGATTTCTGAAGCAGGACTGACTCCTATATATTTCTGTCCCTATAAGCACAATCAGGAACCTTTCCCTAAAGTATCAAATGCAAAGTATCTCACAGGAACATATGCAGCACTGGTGTAATTTGATTTCTGAAGCAGGACTGACTCCTATATATTTCTGTCCCTATAAGCACAATCAGGAACCTTTCCCTAAAGTATCTAATGCAGAGTATCTCACAGGAACATATGCAGCGCTGGTGTAATTTGATTTCTGAAACAGGACAGTCTGACTCCTATATATTTCTCTCCCTACAAGCAGCAGCAGCCTTTCCCTACCCTAACTAAAGCAGAGTGACGTGCTGTACTATGTGCCAATAGCTTATATAGAGGCTGGGTCACATGCTGGGTCACATGCTGCACTGGCCAATCACAGCCATGCCATTAGTAGGCATGGCTGTGATGGCTTCTAGGTCACACAATTAAAACAAATGGTGATTGGCTGCCCTGCAGTGCGCCATTACATTGCCGAACACCGAACCCGAACTTACAGCAAATTGTTCGGGTTTGGGTACCAAAAACCCAAAAGTCTGGTACGAACCCGAACTTTACAGTTCGCTCAACCCTAATTATAATCAATTGGAATGTTTTTTCATAATATATGTGTGGGAAGGTGTGGAGGCAGTAAACACACAAAGTGTGGTTGCAGATAACATGACCGGTGTAGATCACATGTCCCCAACCTTCTTTGATGTCTGTCCTACCATTAGTAGTCAGCCTACCCCTTAATATTACCTACAATTAATGAGATCACACCTGAAATGGAGTATACATGGCCATAGCAGCCTTTTTTAATAACAAAACAACTTGTTAACCACTTAAGCCCCGGACCATTTTGCTGGTCAAAGACCGGGCCACTTTTTGCGATTCGGCACTGCGTCAATTTAACTGACAATTGCGCGGTCGTGCAACGTGGCTTCTGATTACAGGGTATGCCGCATTGGAGTCACGGAGCTCCCTGCCAGTGGCGCAAGCGCATCCACAATGCCACTTCTTAAAGGGGACGTATATATATGTCCTTTTGCCTGAAAAACAACATAACAGTCTTCAGGCTGTTGATCTTTTGACGGCACCCACAATTCCAAAACTATTCCACGTATACACTGCGGGCCCTTTTACCACAATAGGCCTCCAGCCGTGACACATCAGCTCGGAGACAAAATCTCTAAAGTATTTTCTTACCATCAAAAGAGCAACCACCGCCACCCAATCAGCTGCCATGACTTCCTCCGCACATCCTGCACCTGTAATGAAAGAAAACAGACAAACAACACAGGGAGGGTGTCACATGTCCCTCCACTGATGCCTGGGAGACCCCACCTCCCCCTTAAATCAAATAATAAAGCCCTCCCTATCCGGTTGCTCACGACCAATACAAACTCTCCCCATTTCTACACTTCCTTACACAATAGTTGCTAACCCTTATCACCCTGTCATGCTGGCCCTTCACTATCCTTTTCATTTTATTTCTCTCACTCCGGGCCTTACTAAACTGGTATTAAAGGACGGGTTCCATTGTACAGTCAGTTTGCACTGGAAAACACTCACTGTTCCAACTTGGCAATGCAGCAGGTTCTGATCTTGTGTCTTTCTCAGAGGGGGGAATGGGGCCTGGTCAGTGCGGTCTCAACAGGGGAGGATAACGATACAGGATGGCGTGTCCCTAGCCTGTCCCTACTAGTCAGGAACCTCACCCTGCCACTAATTCCTTAGTGCCAAAGTCTCGGCACTTGCACAAGAGTCCATTCCTGGCCAGTCCCATCCAGGTACCAGTACAGACCTTAGGCCACCAACTGTACTAAAGCTCCACCTGATTCTTTTTTTCAAACAAAGGGTCATGGTGGTCTGGTAAGTAGGCACTTACCTCTATCTCTCACTGGTGTCGCCAGTTTGATATCTGTTCCGTGGTGATGGTGTCCACTCTCAAGTCAACCATTTGATGCATGGACTTACAAATGCTTATCATTTAGTGACCATTGCTGCATTTTTTGAACCTGTTTGCACCTATTTTTTGATGTTGTTATTATATAAGCACTTGCACTTTAAATCACTATTATATTGTTGACCTTATAGTTAATATATTGTTTCAAGCTAGAATTTGGAATTTTTCCATCACCTAATATTAGCGCCCCCTTATTATTATTATACACCCCCCACATGGACTTTGAGTTGGCAGTCCATTTTAATGATGGCCTGGATGAGTTTTTGAATTCAGGCCAACCACAGTTCCTAGATATACCGTATATACTCGAGAATAAGCTGAGTTTTTCAGCACATTTTTTGGTGCTGAAAATGCCCCCCTGGCTTATACTCGAGTCACCTTTTTGCGCCTGATCTCCCGGTACTGGTCGGCTGTAGGTCCCCTGGACCCCAAACTTGGCACCCAAACTTGGCTACAAGTGTGCAAAGTTTGCTGTCTGGGGGGACCTACGGCCGGGGAGCACCGATTTTTTAAAGCCGGGCACCCCTTCTATATACTCCGATGTTAAACGTAAGTCTAGTCATGGACATAGTGAGGTATGGACATAGTGAGGTATGGACACAGTGAGGCATCGGCACAGTGAGGCATCGGCACAGTGAGGCATGGGCACAGTGAGGCATGGGCACAGTGAGGCATGGGCACAGTAAGGCAAAGTGAGGCACAGTGAGGCATGCAGATGGACACCCAAGGCTTATACTCGAGTCAATATGTTTCCCATTTTTTTGTGGTAAAATTAGGTGCCTTGGCTTATATTCGGGTCGGCTTATACTCAAGTATATACGGTATGTCCATAGCGACCGCACCGACAGCACTTCTGGACCTTTTGGGGGTCCCTTTGTAGCAGATTCTTGTCCCTATGGGGTTGGGGGAGTCCCATTTAAGGGAGGACATCTCTTGGTTTAAGGAGGCCATATCTTGAGCTAGCTCTCTCAGTGCTGTTTGGAGGGCTGACAGGGGGTGAAGGGGCCATGGCCTCTTCCCTTAGATACACAGATTTATACTTCTTGGTCACCACCACTGTCGCCTCTGCATCTTCTTGCTCCAACGCAACGGTATCCAACAAAATGTCAAGGAGATGGCAGGTTGTGTCCTAATTGTCTGTTGCAGAGCTCTCCTGACTGGGCCAGATTTCATGTCCACTATGAACTGGTCCCTCAGCATGTGATCTGATGCGGTAATGTCTGCACAGCTGTGCACATCCCTATTTTCCTGGCGCTTCCAGAGATTCTGGATTGCTACTCCATAATAAGTGAGCCTTTCTTTCTTCTGTTGCTTCCAGGCAAATAATCTCCACCTACGTTTTCTCCGAACAGGCCCTCCAGATGTGACACAATCTGCTCTAATGTAAAACCTGCCTCATCTCCTCTGCCTCCTAATCCTTGTACACATGGGCCGAATGCCGGGCTACATCGTCCGGTTCAATAAGAACCGTCTGACATTCAGCCTGTTTGTATGGGCGCCTGTCCGGCTTCTGTCGGATGAGCATGCTGTAAAACCAGCAGCGGACCGGTTCCCGTAGTGTTCTGGTGGGGGGTCGTCCTCCTGTCACACAACAGTTTATAACTCATATGGGTAGATTCACACACAATGGCCTAAAATTAGGACGGCCTAGCCTAGTCTTTTTAGGCCGTAAATTATTTAGGCTATTAGTGATTCTCAAACCACTTACCTGTTAATTTTCCGCGGCGTAGCCTAAAACAAGCGGGCGTAAGCGCGCCTAATTCAAATGATTAGGAGGGGGGCGTGTTGTATGGAAATGAGGCTTGACCTCACGTTTTTGACGTTTTTGTGTACTGCGCATGCACCGGGCGACTACATTTCCCAGTGCGCATTGCGGCTAAGTACGCTGTACGGGCCTATTGATTTCGACACGGAAGTAAACGATGTAAATCCCGTTTCGCGGACGACTTACGCAAACGACGCAAAAAATTCGAACCTCGCGGCGGGAACGGCGGCCATACTTAACATTGTTATTCCACCTCATAGGTGGAATAACTTTAGGCGGCGTAACCCTTACGGAAACAACGTAATGCGACGGTGTAGGCCCGGCGTACGCTTGTGAATCGTCGTGAATCGGCGTATCCCCTCATTTACATAATCTAGGCCGGCCGCAATGTAAGCGCCACCTAGCGGTAAGCCAAAACATTGCAATCTAAGATAGGACGGCGCAAGCCGTCCTATCTTAGATATGTTTAAGTGTATCTCTGTTAGAGAATACACTTAAACATAGGTCGGCTTAGATTCAGAGTTAGGTCGGCTTATCTGTAGATAAGCCGGCCTAACTCTTTGTGAATCTACCTAATAGTATGTACCAGGCTTTACATTGCAGCCTAATCAAGCTGCTTACATACTGTCTAGCTACTGAACAATATTTGTGGCTATTGTCTCTTAAATAATGCACTCAAATGTTTATTTCACGAAAAAAACTCTTATGCCGTGTACACACGACCGTTTTTCATGACGAGAAAAATGCATTTTTTTTAATTAGTAGTGAAAAACGGTCGTGTGTAGGCTCCAGAGCATTTTTCTCAACGAGAAAAATGGGCGTTAAAAATTTAGAACCTGCTCTATTTTTTCTCGTCGTCTTTCACGTCGTGAAAAACGGTCGTGTGTACACTTTAACGAGGGGGGGGGAAAACGTGCATGCTCAGAAGCAGGTTCTGAGATGGGGAATTTAGCATAATCAGCCCAAAGGGTGGCGCCATTTGAATGGAACTTCCCCTTTATAGTGCCGTCGCACGTGTTGTACGTCACTGCGCTTTGCTCGAGCATTTTTTTTCACGATCAGGCTTGAGAGGAATCACGTCGAGAAAAACGTTGTTTTTTCCATGACATGAATAACGGTCGTGTGTACGCGGCATAAAACTGAAACCTTTTGCTAGATCTAGCTGCTAACGCATGCTCTACAAAACCACTCGCTTTCATAACATTCAGCTATACTGTATGAATATTATTGAGTTTGCATACATTGTTTCATTTTCTCACCATTTCTCACCAGGGGACCATTAAAACATATTGGGTTTGATTTCCTAAAGGCAAATAGACTGTGCACTTTGCAAGTGTAGCTGCACAAATTTTTCCCAAAGCTTAGTGAATGCGGTAAAGCTTAACTTTGTAAAGAATACCCACAAAACAGCATTTTTGCTTGCACGTGATTGGATGATAGCAATCAGCAGAGTTTCACCACATTCACTAAGCTCTGGGGGAAATGAGTGCAACTGTACATGCAAGGTGCACAAATTATTTGCCTTTAGTAAATCAACCCCACAGGATCTGGAAAAATGTTATCACTGGAATTAACCAGTGTCTAGATTTCAATATTACGGTGTGACACTTCAGCTTTAGATTTACTCCTCCCTCTCAACAACGTACAGTGGTCATAGAAATCCTTTGTTGTGTAATAATTGCTTTCCTAATGTTTATATTCTCCATACAGTAAAACCTTGGTTTGAGAGTAACTTGGTTTGAGAGCGTTTTGCAAGACAACCAAAATGTTTTAATAAATTTTGACTTGATATACAAGCAATGTCTTGATATAAGAGTAGCGTCATGTCACAACTGAGTATAAAAGAGAAGAGAGGAGCCTCTAAGTGTAGCACTATGGTTACATTTAATGAAGGTACAACATTTAGAAACTCACATGGTCGATGATTAAAACAGGCACATTTAAGTATGCAGGCATCCGGGGTAAATCTGTCCACATAGACCGTCCTCCACATCGGCATCAAATTCATCCCTTCCACGCTAAGCTCCACAAGCGTTTCAAGTCACGCTTTCAGATCGCTCTACTGCAGGGTAGTCTTCCCGGTCATGATTGCAGACTGACAGCGGTGAGAGCCAGTGGTGTGGAGGATGGTCTACAATGGACAGCTTTACCTTCTCTTTTATACTCTGTAGCTCCTGATGGATTTTGCTTCTAATACCCTTGTGGATGGACATTTTCTGGTTACACAACCTGGTCAGTCTTTTTATATGGACAATAAACTGAAGGACCTATGAATAAATGGTTGTGGAACAAATCATTTGAGTTTCCATCATTTCTTATGGGTAAATTTGCTTTGATATGCAAGTGCTTTGGATTACAAGCATGTTTCTGGAACAAATTATGCAAGGTTTTACTTGTTATTACACAACTGCCTTAATTTTGAATGATAACAGGGTTCCGATGCTGTTAACACAATGTTTTTTATTTATTTTTTTGGCCAGAAAAACCACCCTCGCTAATGCCCCTGTCATGGATATGCAATAGCTGTCATGGATATGCAATAGCCTGGCAGCTTACCTGTGTTTCCATCTGTTCAATAGAGGCCTGACTATTAACTGTTGCTCTACAGGTCTGCAGTGCTGTTCAACAGTGTAGTTTGCTAGTTCTGTTTCCAGTGTGCTACGATCATCTTTCCGTGTACCGTTTTGGCTTGTTCCTGACTTCTGCTGTTTGCCTGTGCCCCTGACCATTTGCCTGTCCCACGGTTATCCTTGTCTGCCTGTGCCCCTGACCATTTGCCTGTCCCACGGTTATCCTTGTCTGCCTGTTACCCTGACCTCGGCCTACCCATCACCACCGTTTGTCCTGCTGGCTGCTTCCCCTCTCTCCCTGCGGAGCGTGACCTAGGGAATCTTGGGGACGCGACCTGGATCCAGTTGCGGCCAAGACCATCCCCACCATCAGGGGCCCTGGTGAATACAAAACTGGGTCTTAGACTCCGCGCCCTGGGTGATCTTAGGTTCACACTTCGTTCCTGCTTGCAGCAGTCGGCTATAGGGTTCACCACCCTGTGGTACATCCCGGACCCCAACGGGGTGCACTTGTCACCTGGCCACAGGTGACCTGACAGCCCCGTACACGCGACCGGGTTTTCCGACGGGAAAACTGTGAGGAGAGCTTTTGGGTCGGGAATCCCGGCCGTGTATATGCTCCTTGCAGTTTTTCCGATGGGAAAACTGCCCAAAAACCGCCGGGCAAAAACGAGAACCTGCTCTTTTTTCTCCAGGCCAGGATTCCCGACTGACTTTTTCCCGGAGGAAAATTGCCATTTTTGGCCGTTCTCCTGTGGGGAAAAACTCAGATGGAGCATACACACGGTCGGGATTCCCGAGGAAAAGCTTTTAGCTGAATTCTCCCGACGGGAAAACCCAACGTCTGCACGAGGGAAAAGTCGAAAGCAGGTTCTCGGTTTTCCCCTCGGGATTTCCGACGGACCTTTTCCCGTCGGGAATCCCGGTCGTGTGTACAGGGCATGATAGTTCTTGTGACCATTGTCTGCAAAACAGAAAGTAATGGTAAGTCCACAATTTTCAATTTGTCAAGGGAATAAGACATGAGATAAAATCTTCCAATGGGAACAACTGGTGACAACTGTCGAAGAGGGAATTTTTCCTTGTTTTGGTGTGGTTTACCAAAATGTTTAATGTGAACCTTTTTGTGAAGAGATAGATGGTACTATTCCTAAACCAAACACTTGAAAATATTTAATTAAGGGAGGAGCTGCGGTGGCTCAACGCGATTGGCACTGCGCTGACAAGCCATTCACCTCTGCAGCCAGGGGTTCGGATCCCGGTCTCGGCTACATGTGAATTGAGTTTGGTGGTCTCAGCCCGTCTCCCGGTGGGTGTGCTATGCAAGGTAAGCCTGCGCTTAGTACCACCCCCCTCCCACAAAAAAAACACCACACCACGCACTCAAAATTGAGTTAACATGCACGCACTTTGACCACACGGTCTCTAAAAAGAGAGGCGGAGGACTAACGGGGCTGGTTGAGCGGGCTAGATCCTCTCATTCCCTTGTAGGGAGTCCCTCTGCCCCGTTGGGCTTCAAAGCGGAGCAGGTAGGGCGGGCTGTGTGGGAGGACCCCCTCACGCACCCGCCATTGCCACCCGGGGCATGTAGAAAGGTGGCAGATTGCCTCTGGGGGAGGCCTGCCTACTCCCAACTCCTGCATTCTGGCTCCTCTCTCGAGTACACGCACAAAAAAATATATATATATATTTAATTGACAAGTTTTAGCATTTTATTATTTGTTGATGGTCTTTTTTACCTTTAACAATCTTTATAGCCTGTTGGCTGAACCAGAATTCTGCTCTAAGAAGAATGATTAAAATGTATATACTATATTATGTGAGTTGCTTGTGTAATGCAGGAAATTAAAATAAGTTTTTCTTGCTGAAACGTTCTTCCATATGAGCCTTCAACATTACTTTATTATCATACTTTCCCAACATCTGAAAAGTTTTCTTGAAAGCTACCTTCACCTCCTGGTTCCGAAGACAGTATATGATGGGGTTCATTAGAGGGGTAACTACACAGTAAAAGACAGAAACCACTTTGTCCATTGTAAAGCGGATGTGGGAAGTGGGTCGAATGTACATGAAGATGACTGTCCCATAGAAGATGGACACCACAGCTAAGTGGGATGCACATGTATTAAAGGCCTTCTTTTGCCCTTCGGTTGATGGGATCTTCAGGACAGCAAGGACAATGAAGGTGTAGGATATCATGATCAGAAGGAAACAGCCCAAGATAACACT
Source organism: Rana temporaria (assembly GCF_905171775.1). Taxonomy (NCBI): domain Eukaryota; kingdom Metazoa; phylum Chordata; class Amphibia; order Anura; family Ranidae; genus Rana; species Rana temporaria. The sequence continues at coordinate 169,923,953 of NC_053497.1, forward strand.
CCATGACATGACCATGAAGATAAACTCGCCTTCCGAAGTGTCCTCACAGGAGAGCTTCAGCAGAGGTGCATAATCACAAAAGAAGTGGTCTATAAAATTGGGAAAGCAAAACCTCAAGGTTGAGATCCAGACAGCGGGTGGGAAGGCAGCCAGGAGACCACTTACCCAAGCACCAATTGCCAGTTTTAAGCTAATCATACCAGTCATCAGAGTTGGATAATGCAACGGTCTGCAGATGGCCACATATCGGTCATAAGCCATCACAGCAAGAAGACAGTTTTCTGCAGCCCCAAAGCCGAACAGAAAATAAAACTGGGCCAAGCATGACGATGAAGAGATCTCTTTTTGTTGGGTCAACAATGCATTGAGCATTATAGGAATAGTTACTGTGGTGTACAGGACCTCCAGCATGGAGAAGTTGGCCAGAAGTATGTACATGGGTTTGTGAAGATGGCGGTCCAATGCCACTAGTATGACAACCAGGAAATGGGCTCCGATTGTGAGGATGTACATGCTGGAGAAGAGGGAGAAGAGAAACAGCTCCACCTCTCGCAGGGTTTCAAACCCAACAATGATGAAAGAGGCAGCGATACCATGGGTCCCATTGTCAGTTTTTGGCATTATCCTTGGAAAACAGACATTTTATAGTGAAAATCTAAAATTTTAATGATAGTTTTTATTTAAATTGTAGTATCTGGTAATTTCTGGAGAGTTAAACACCCTGATGCCTCGTACACAGGACCGTTTTTTCCATCGGGAAAACTGCCATGAGAGCTTTTGGCTGGGAAAAACAGCCGTGTGTATGCTCCATCGCAGTTTTCCCGATGAGAAAACTGCCGAAAAAAAAAGAGAACCAGCTTTCTTTTTTCCAGTGTGGATTCCCGGGGGACTTTTTCCCGTCGGGAAAACCGGTCGTGTGTATGCTTTTCCGAGGGGAAAAAAACATGCATGTTAAGAATCAAGTATGAGATTAAGCATTGCGTAAACTGTTTGGCGCTATATAAATCCTGTATAATAATAATAATGAGACGGGAGCGCTCGTTCTGGTAAAACTAGCGTTAGTAATGGAGATAGCACATTCGTCACGCTGTAAGGCAGTGTTTCCCAACTCCAGTCCTCAAGGCACACCAACAGGTCATGTTTTCAGGATTTCCCTCAGATGAAACGGTTGTGGTAATTACTAAGGCAGTGAAACTGATCAAATCACCTGTGCAAAATAATGGAAAGCCTGAAAACATGACCTGCTGGTGTGCCTTGAGGACTGGAGTTGGGAAACCCTGCTGTAAGGGACTGAAAAGCACCAAGACTGAAAAGCGCAAATCTTCTCTCACCAAACTTTTACTAACACGAGGACCAGCAAAAGCAGCCCAAAGGGTGGTGCCGTTTGAATAGAACTTCCCCTTTATAGTGCCGTCGTACGTGTTGTCCGTCACCGCGCTTTGGACGGGCGGTATTTGGCCTGACGTGTGTATGCAAGGCAGACTTGAGAGGAATCCCGTCGGGGAAAACTTCGTTTTTTTCCTGCCGAGAAAAACGGTCGTGTGTACGAGGCATGATAGTCTCTTATATATCTTGAGGACGCTATTGATCAGACATCTGTGCTTAAGCTAGTCATAGATGTATAGATTTTTTCTTTCAGCATACAGGCTAAGGAAAATAAATCTAACAGATTTCAAGTGTATGCCAAGCTAAAACTTTTTTTTGTTGTTTTGGATATAGTGTGCAAAGGCCAAAACCCTGTCATGTTCTTAATGCTATTTTGTTCTTAGTTAAAGTGGAGTTTCGGAGGTAGAATCTCGCGCCAAAATTAAATGATAAAGGTTAAATAAATAAATGAATAATAAAGAAAATAACCTGAGCTGCTACCCCAAAATTACAGTGATATGTAACAATGTGAATATGTGGAAAAAAGATAGTAAATAATATAGATAATCCACAGTGAATAACCAGCAACAATGATTCGTTAAAAATAGTGAAAAAACACAAAGTAAATTATATTGGTGATAATATAAATATAAAACATAAAATAAAGTCCATCACAATGAAGACTCCCAAAAGGGAGATATCTTATGTCAACAATGTGCAGAAAAAACAGTGAAAAAACGACAAGTGCTTGACAGATGATTTCACTTAATCAATACAGATTTCCACCTCCACCACAGGAAGAAAAAGGTAATCACCGCAAAAAAGTGCTCATGGATGGCACCTTACCGCAGGGTGTTGACCACTTTAGTTAAAAAGAGGTCAAATAGGCATAAATGTTAACCATAGATTCCAGACGTAACTCTTGATGTCTCGATTGTCATACTCCACACCACATGAAGTAAATCAGAAAAGAGAAAAAAATCGCCATAGAATAATAACGTTTATTTAAAATGTAAAAGTAAAAACAGGCAGCGCCAAATGGCCCCTTACTTGAAAAGTGCCTTAAGCCGGCACTGAGGCTAGTCGACGTTGAATGGCATGTGGAGAGACGGTCCCACGCTTCAGGAAGCCTGCAACCAGCGTGTGTTCCACCTCTCAGAATGAGAGGACCAGCGTGACCGGAAGTACGTAGATTGTGCGTGACCAGTGCGCCTCGACGTACGTTTCGTGATTGCCACGTCGTCAGGAAGCGCCACGCTTATTATTCTATGGCGATTTTTTTTCTCTTTTATGATTTACTTCATGTGGTGTGGAGTATGACAATCGAGACATCAAGAGTTACGTCTGGAATCTATGGTTAACATTTATGCCTATTTGACCTCTTTTTAACTAAAGTGGTCAACACCCTGCGATAAGGTGCCATCCATGAGCACTTTTTTGCGGTGATTACCTTTTTCTTCCTGTGGTGGAGGTGGAAATCTGTATTGATTAAGTGAAATCATCTGTCAAGCACTTGTCGTTTTTTCACTGTTTTTTCTGCACATTGTTGACATAAGATATCTCCCTTTTGGGAGTCTTCATTGTGATGGACTTTATTTTATGTTTTATATTTATATTATCACCAATATAATTTACTGTTTTTTCACTATTTTTAACGAATCATTGTTGCTGGTTATTCACTGTGGATTATCTATATTATTTACTATCTTTAGGTGATCCAATATCCCTAGCGCTCCCTTTTTTCCACATAAAGTGGAGTTTCACCCAAAAGTGGAACTTCCGCTTAATCCACTCCTCACCCCCTTACATGCCACATTTGGCATGTCATTTTTTTGGGGGGGGGGGGGGAGTGGGCGCTTCAGGAGGAGTGGGACTTCATGTCCCACTTCCTCCTTCCGCCCAGGGACCGCTGAGGCGATACGTCATATCGCCTTTTGGCAGCCCCTCCCTGTAGGCGATCGCCTGGGACACGTGACAGGTCCCAGGCGATCGCCTGTCCAATCAAGTAGCGCAGCGCCGCTCGCGCATGCACAGTGAGTGCCCGGCCGTGAAGCCGAAAGCTGTCACGGCCGGGTGCCCACAGTTAGGATGGAGGCGCCGGCGGAGTGGGGGGGAGAGGAGCGGAGCGTCGCTGGACAATGGAGCAGGTAAGTGCACGTTTATTAAAAGCCAGCAGCTATGCTTTTTGCAGCTGCTGACTTTTAATAAACATCAAAAAAGGCTGGAACTCCGCTTTAAAGACATTTTCCTCACTTCCTGCCCTGCTGACAACAGTTTCACCAGGTAGGAAGTGAGAAAAAAATCTGCAAATAGGATCCAGACAGTAACTAAAGTGGAACATACTGCCGCGTACACACAATCGGAATTTCTGATGAAAAAAGTCAGACGGAATTTTTTCATCGGATATTCCGACCGTGTGTGACCCATCTGAGTTTTTCCATCGGATATTCCGACGGACTTAGAAAGAGTACATGTTCTCTTGTTTTCGCCTGACGCCGAACGCCTGAAGCTCAAACAAGCTCCGGACCCTTTTTTGTCACGTGTATCGGGCGGTTTGGTCGTTTTTGAGCGTTTCCATTTCCCATAGAAAGTAATGGAACCGCTCGATTCAAGCGACTTGCGCGACAACGAGCGTTTGCTACGGGCGTTTCGTCGCTTTAATCAATAAAACATTTCACCCAGGCAGAAGATTAAAAAAATCTACCAACATAGCAACAAGTGATGAAAAGATGATAATTTTTCCTATTGGCTAAAATAAAAAACGTCGAAGTACAAAAACGTCGGACGACGCTGTATGCAAACGGGCAAATAAGCATGAATATGTGCGACAAAATGCCGGAAAAAAACGCCGGAAAAAATTACCGAACGACCGACGCTCAGGTGTGAATGCAGCCTCAGTGCTATACAAATGCATTAATTACTGTGTAAATGACACTGGCAGGGAAGGGGTTAACCACTAGGGGGCGAGGAAGGGGTTAGGTGTGTCCTAGGGAGTAATTCTAACTGTGTGGGGCCTGGGCTACCAGTGACGCATCATTGATCACTGCTCCCGATGACAGGGAGCAGTAGATCAGTGTCCTGTCACTAGGCAGAACAGGCAAATGCCTTGTTTACACAGGCATCCCCCTGTTCTGTAGCTCCGTGACACGATCGCGGGACACTGGCAGACATCGAGTCCGCGGGTGCCGCGGGCACGGTCACGGAGTTCGCGGCAGGGGCACGGTGCCAAATTCAAAGCGACGTATATATACGTTGCTGTGCGCAGCCATGCCATTCTGCCGACGTATAAGTGCGTGAGCCGGTCGGCAAGCGGTTAATGTATAACTTTAAATGAAAGACCAAGAGGTCAAAACATCATGGAGAATTTGTGGGGGGTTTTGTTCACTGGCCTCTTGAGTATTGACCACAAGTTCTTAATGGGATTAAGGTCTGGGGGAGTTTCCTGGCCAAGGACCAACATTTCGATGTAAGCATTGTTCCTCTGGAAACTGTTCTTGGATGGTTGGGAGAAGTTGCTCTCGGAGTTGCTTTTTGTACCATTCTTTATTCATGGCTGTGTTCTTAGGCAAAATTGTGAGTGAACCCCACATACTTGGCTGAGAAGCGACCCCACACATTAATGGTCTCAGGATGCTTTACTGTTGGCATGACACAGGACTGATGGTAGCGCTCACCTTTTCTTCTCCAGACAAGGGGCCAGATTCTCAGTCAAGATACGACGGCGTATCTCTAGATACGCCGTCGTATCTCTGCGTTGCGCCGTCGTATCTATGCGCCTGATTCTTAGAATCAGTTACGCATAGATATCTGTTAGATCCGACAGGCGTAAGTCTCTTGCGCCGTCGGATCCTAACTGCATATTTACGTTGGCCGCTAGGTGGCGCTTCCGTCAAAATCCGCATTGAGTATGCAAATTAGCTAGATACGCGAATTCCCGAACGTACGCCCGGCCGACGCAGTAAAGTTACGCCATTTACGTTAGGCTTTTCCTGGCGTATAGTTACCCCTGCTATATGGTGGCGTAAGTGCGGCGTAACAATGTTAACTACTTGGTAACCGCCCTATAGCCGAAATACGGCTACAAGGCGGTTCCCTAACTCTAGGAGGGCGTCAATATACGTCCTCCCAGAGAGTCACAATTGCGCGCCCGAGCGGGCGCGCACACGCGATCACCGGCGCTCGGTGGGTCCACGGGACCCGCAGCAACACGGATCGCGGTAAGGAGCCAATGGAAGCGGCTCCTTACCACGTGATCGCGCCGTCCAATGACGGCGCGATCACTTGTAAACAAACCGGCGTCATGTAATGACGCCGGTTCCTCCCTCTCCTCTCTGTACCGTTCGGTACAGTGTGAGAGGAGAGGGAGGGGGGGGGATCGGGCGGCAGCAGCAGCTGCCGCACTGTGGGCTGGATCTGTGACAATTGCAGTCACAGATCCAGCCATCCCTGCGCAATACTCTGCAAAATAAAAAAAAAAGATGAGTGCAATACTCTGCAATACCCCACCCCATACTCTGCAATACCCCACCCCATACTCTGCAATACCCCACCCCATACTCTGCAATACCCACCCCCCCATACTCTGCAATACCCACCCCCCCATACTCTGCAATACCCCCCCATACTCTGCAATACCCCCCCCCATACTCTGCAATACCCCCCCCATACTCTGCAATACCCCCCCCATACTCTGCAATACCCCCCCCATACTCTGCAATACCCCCCCATACTCTGCAATCCCCCCCATACTCTGCAATACCCCCCCCATACTCTGCAATACCCCCCCATACTCTGCAATACCCCCCCCCCATACTCTGCAATACCCCCCCCCCATACTCTGCAATACCCCCCATACTCTGCAATACCCCCCCCCATACTCTGCAATACCCCCCCATACTCTGCAATACCCCCCCCCATACTCTGCAATACCCCCCCATACTCTGCAATACCCCCCCAATACTCCGCAATACCCTCAATACTCCAATACCTTGCAATACGTCGCCTATGGGGATTTTTAAGTAGCAATGTTTGGCGCAATTTCACGAGCGTGTGCAATTTTGAAGGGTGACATGTTGGGTATCTATTTACTCGGCGTAACTTCATCTTTCATATTATGCAAAAACATTGGGCTAACTTTACTGTTTTGTTTTTTTTTAAGCACAAAACTGTTTTTTTTTTAAAAACACGCGTTCAAAAAATTGCTGCGAAAATACCGTGCAAGATAAAAAGTTGCAACAACCGCCATTGTATTCTCTAGGGTATTTGAAAAAAAAAGCATATATAATGTTTTGGGTTTCTATGTAATTTTTTAGCAAATAAATGATGATTTTTACATGTAGGAGAGAAATGTCAAAATTGGCCTGGGTGCTCCAGAACGCCTGATGGTGCTCCCTGCATGTTGGGCCTCTCTATGTGGCCACGCTGTGTAAAAGTCGCACACATGTGGTATCACTATACTCGGGAGGAATAGCAGAATGTGTTTTGGGGTGTAATTTGTAGTATGCATATGCTGTGTGTGAGAAATAACCTGCTAATATGACAGAAACTAGATTTTTTTTTTTTTTTTACAGAATTTTCAGTCTTTTTTCTTTTATAGCGCAAAAAATAAAAACCGCAGAGGTGATCAAATACCACCAAAAGAAAGCTCTATTTGTGGGAAAAAAAGGACAAAAAATTCAGATGGGTACAATGTTGTATGACTGAGTGAGTGTCATTCAAATTGTGAGAGCACCGAAAGCTGAAAATTGGTCTGGTGATTAAGGGGGTTTTCGTGCCCAGTGGTCAAGTGGTTAAGTATGGCCGTGGTCCCCGCGTCAAAATTTGAAAAAGTTACGTCGTTTGCGTAAGTCGTCCGTGAATGGGGCTGGACGTCATTTACCTTCACGTCAAAACCAATGACGTCCTTGCGGCGTACTTTGGAGCAATGCACACTGGGAAATTCCACGGACGGCGCATGCGCCGTTCGGGGAAAAACGTCAATCACGTCGGGTCACACAACATTTACATAAAACACGCCCCCCTGTTCCAAATTTGAATTAGGCGGGCTTACGCCGGCCGATTTACGCTACGCCGCCGCAACTTACGGAGCAAGTGCTTTGAGAATACAGCACTTGCCCGTCTAAGTTGCGGAGGCGTAACGTAAATCAGATACGTTACGCCCGCACAAAGATACGCGATCGGACGTGAATCTGGCCCAAGGTTTTTTCCAGATTTGTCGCTCTATTTTTGTTTATAGCGCAAAAAATAAAACCGCAGAGGTGATCAAATACCACCAAAAGAAAGCTCTATTTGTGGGGGAAAAAGGACGCCAATTTTGTTTGGGAGCCACGTCGCACAAACGCGCAATTGTCAGTTAAAGCGACGCAGTGCCGAATCGCAAAAAGGGGCAAGGTCCTTAACCTGCGTAATGGTCCGGGTCGAACCTATTTAGAAAATAAAAAGCGAATAAAAATGAACCTTTACAACCCCTTTAGAAATGTTTTTGCTATAGAAATGTTTAATGTTTGTATTATGAATGTTTTTTTTCATATTTACAAACTAAAGAAAGGGATGTGGAAATGTGCAGTGATAGGATTCTCTCTATAGACAGTGCTGGTCTTTTCCTTATAATAATACAGACCTGTGAGGTGCCCTGGGGTCCGGACTGAACAAGTCTCTGAGAAGAAGAGCTCGGGGTTTTTATGGCGTTTAAGACGCAGAGCTGTATCTGGAGATTTGAGCTTTAGAGAGTTACATTATTATCACATTTCCCAAACCTCAATCCTTTAACCAAAACACCCCTAAAGAGTTATACCAATAAATGGAACTGAATCTTAGCAAACAAGGTATCCAGGTCCTAAAGTAAAAAACAAATAACAAATCTAAAACACAATGGGGCAGATCCACAAAAGAATTACGCCGGCGTATCTATTGATAAGCCGGCGTAATTTTAAATTCCCCGCGTCCTATCTTTGTTTTGTATCCACAAAACAAGATACGACGGCATCTCGGGTCGATCCCACAGGCGTACGTCTTAGTACGCCGTCGGATCTAAGATGCCATTTTTCGGCGGCCGCTAGGTGGCGTTTCCGTCGAATTCCGCGTCGAGTATGCTAATTAGCTAGTTACGGCGATCCACGAACGTACGTCTGGCCGGCGCATTTTTTTACGTCGTTTGCGTTCGGCTTTTTCCGGCGTATAGTTAATGCTACTGTTATGAGGCGTACTCAATGTTAAGTATGGGCGTCCTTCCCGCGTCGAATTTTGAAATTTTTACGTCGTTTGCGTAAGTCGTTCGCGAATAGGGATTTGCGTAGAATGACGTCACCGTCGGAAGCATTGGCTCGTTCCAGGTTAATTTCGAGCATGCGCACTGGGATTGTTTACATCGGGTCACGACGTATTTACATAAAACACGCCCCCATCACATCGTTTTGAATTCCGCCGCCAAAGATACACTACGCCGCCGTAACTTACGGTGCGGATTCTTTGTGGCGTAGTGTATCTTAGATACGCTACGCCCGGCGCAATAATGTGCCATTGTACGTGGATCTACCCCAATAACACAATATAATATACTAGGGTTATTGGTCCTTAGATGTGGTGGCTGCATTCATTTTCTTTTTTTAAACTTTTTCCATTACTTTCCTTCCAGTAGCACACTTCCTGTCCTAGGGTGTTGTAGCACTACCCCCGTAGGAGCTGCTGGTTTAGATTTGGGCCTTGCACGTTACCTCAACATTCATCGTCTAGGGGAAGAAAGTCTGAAAGAACTCCAATGTCCACACGAGACGTAAAAACCTTAAGCTGTTAGGTTTCATTTTTTCTCTTAAATTGCAGGAAAGTAGAAGGATGGAGGGGAGAAGGGGGAAGTTCAGGTGCACAGTACAGATCACTGAAGGAAAACTTCTAAGTCCCAATAGCAGGGGCGGACTGACAACTCATGGGGCCCGCGGGCAATAGAAGACTATGGGGCCCCCCGGGCTTACAGATGGCCACCACGCCAGGAGGCAGTGCAGCTAAAATCTCAGGATTTTCACATCAAAAGCATGTCGGTTTCGGACATATCAGGGACAGATCTAAAAAAAAACACAGATTTTTACATACTGTCCCTGGTTTTACTGAGCCTGGCAACCCTGATGGGGCCCCCTAGTGGCATGGGGCCCTCGGGCAGTGCCCGAGTGACTCAATGGTCAGTCCGCCCCCTGCCCAATAGTCAATCACCACTTTCTCTCAAGTGGGTATTGCTCACCCAGATAGGCCCCTCTCACCTGGCCTAGCAGCCGTAATGAAGCACGGACAATAATCAGCAACAGTCTCTGCCACAGATTGGTTATGAGCAAAACGAACAGTCCGAAATCCTCTGCCACAGATTGGTTATGAGCAAAACGAACAGTCCGAAATCCTCTGCCACAGGATTCTAACACCCGAACTTCCAGCCATACAGTTAAAGAGCCTTTAAGCTGCCCCGGAGAAACTGTAGGGTAACTTGAGCTGTAGATCCCCCTTAATAGGGTCACCAGGCCTATCCCGAGACATTAGCCCTCGGCTTGGTCTCCTCCTGGGCAGGTCCCCCCCTGGTTTCCTCCATTAAGTAGCTTCTTCTAGTAGACGGACAGCTTGGGATCTCTTTGCAGTTGTAGGCCCCAGCCAGGATAGCTGGGCCTACTTGATAGAAAGGCAGCCTCGGGCCAACGTGGCCCCAAGATTGAAAATCACGTACCTTGCGCCAGGAGGGCCATGAGGCGAAGGACCCAAAAAATTGGCGTCCCCTTCCCCAGCATGCCCAGCGGGGAGACCACTCTCACTGGGCTGTTCCCGGGAAAAGACACTCAATACACCATAGCCTGCCTGTGTTCCAACAGTGGCCTGTGGTGGTAACAGTGGGAAAATCCTTTCAGGCACAGCCACAGCCAGAACAGAGGCCGATTTAGCATAAATCATCAAAGTCTGAGCCAACTATCGGCCCAGACACCCACTAAATTTAGCATAGCGCCTGATCAATGGGAGCAGGGCGCTACAGGGTCAACGCTCATTCACTGTACTGTAACTATGGAGGAGCATATGTTGTTTTTTTATTTTTCTTTTAACAGGCCCTTATTGATCAAGGTTGTTTTATTTATTTTATTTACTTTTCCTTGTTAGACCCACCATGAATTATTAATACGGCTTTGCATACAGCACATTCCTATGGTTGAATGGAGCTTAGTCGACTGACTCAGTGACTATCCTGAAGTATACTTCTGTATCTTCTTAGTTCCTTTTTTAAGGGCTTGTTGTCGTTCCTCGTGGTTTTTCGTATTTATTCTGCCTTGTGTGAAGTTTCATCCTGAAGATATTTTTATCTCTCACCTAGGAACCAGTACGTATTTATATTGTTGGTTATAGCCTATTTCAATGTATGATACCGGCCAATAAGACAGTTTGTGAGTTTGTTACTTTCCATCAATTTTAGCCGGTCCCTCTGACTTTGCTTTGCCCGCAATGCGCTCTCTATGCATGAGCCAATTTCTTTCCTATATCTTCGTTAGCTATTTGCTGATTGTAACGGGAGGGCCCGTGGAACCCAGAGGCTCTTGCAGGGTGTGGGGTACTCCTGTTTCAGCTTCACCGATGACTCTTGTGTCTAAAGTCATCCTATGTCCACTAGGGGCATAGGATGACTGAGAAATGATATCTTGGATTACAGGAGATGGGACAGTAATGATAATTCACAATGTATTCCAGGATATCTTGAAATATTACAGGTTGTTGATTCTAAACCCAACTGGTCAATAGAAAGAGTGATTCATTCAATGTGGGAACACAGACTGTTAAGGTGTTTAATGTCGTCTGCTACTGTCATGTAAATGAACCTTAGTCTGGCTCTCAAGAACCTTTCATTGTGTGATGCTAATTGACACTGTATTGTGTGATGGAAAGATATGGACAACAGTGGGACTGTAGCGGTGCTGTATGTAGAACAATATAACAAGGATATTTTTAATAATTTATTAAAAGTATATCAAAATACATAATACATTACAGAACCAAATGGTTTGTTAAAAACACATATGATTGAACATTCATTTTCCGGGTTGTTAAAACATCCCGTTTGTATACAGATAGCAGATTTTGGAAAGGGATCACAACTGAGATGGTACTTCCCAATATATTTTGCCTTTTTACGGCTTCCTCAGGGGTGTAGTTGAGATCAGAAAACAGCCAACTCTGCTATCCCAGGATGGAGGGGAGGGGGGAATGAGAAGAGAAACAGGAGAATAAATCCCGATCCTGCAAATGTTGGCAAATCAACATGAAACCACAACCACACGATGGAACGTGGTGTGGAGCCCTAACCTGATCTGTGCTGCGTGCAGAGGCCAAGAGCCCATCCACAGAAGGAGAGAAGGAGAACCAGAGGGTTCAAAGTGCAAAAAGCACCTATGGGGGTGAACGAGAAGAGCCCATATGCTGGATTTAGCACAGGTCCTGAATTTGTATGTTCAAAGGTGTACAAGTCTCCCCAAACAAACGTGCAGCACTTTCTCTTCTCATTCCCCCCTCCCCTCCATCCTGGGATAGCAGAGTTGGCTGTTTTCTGATCTCAACTGCACCCCTGAGGAAGTCATAAAAAGGCGAAATATATTGGGCAGTACCATCTGAGTTGTGATTCCTTTCCATAATCTGCTATCTGTATACAAACAGGATGTTTTAACAACCCGGAAAATGCATGTTCAATCATATGTGTTTTTAACAAACCATTTGGTTCTGTAATGTATTATGTATTTTGATATACTTTTAATAAATTATTAAAAATATCCTTGTCATATTGTTCTACATACAGCACCGCTACAGTAACACTGTTGTCCATATCTTTCCATCCATTATTATTTGGGATGAGGTGCGTTACTGTGTAAAATTATAATCTAGGCCAATTGGACCCTATCCACCATTTCCAACTGTATTGTGTGAATTTCTATTGATGATAAATGTGTATTGTATAGCAGGTGAGAAGAGCTTATCTCGGAGTCACCTTGTCTGGGTAAATGATTAGTAATTAGCTCATGTAGATTATCTCTGAGTCAGAATGGCTGTCTCCTAAAAGATGTGTATTGAGCTCCTTGTGTCATGCTGTGGGTGGAGTTGGGTCATTGTTCATTGTGGTTCCTAAACTGTATATAAGAAGCCTGAGTTTCCCATTAACGTCTATCCGTTTTGAACCAGAGAACAGAGCTGTGTGTCTCGTTTCTGGGGAATCCATACGGGCCGTGTTCGTCTGCTGGATTGTGGAGTGTCGATAAGCTGTCGTTGGTTGGTGGAATGGAATATCGTAAACGGCGTTAACCCCTGACCGTTACACTGATCAAGACTCAAGTTATTTGCAAGGTACATTTATGTCATTCTACTTTCCATACTTACACATGTCTCTGGGTTTCTGGCTGGATAGAACAATGCTTTGAAAAAAAATGATGAAACGCATTGGCTCATATCATATGATATGCATTTTATATGTATGATTTTTAATAATTGTTATGTCCTTTTGTATATCATGTTTGTGTCTTTTTTCTATTAAAATAATTTCTATATATCTCTATTGTTTACTGTGCCATTAAAGTCCGAATTGGGTTCACCTTTGTGGCCCCCCCCCCTTTTTTTTTACAATACTATTATTTACAGGTGTGGCAATGTGAGTGCTGTTCCTTAAAGCGGGGGTTCACCCTTAGAGGGCACTTTTCCCCCTTCGCTTCCTGCTCGTTATTACTAGGGGAATCGGCAATTTATTTTAAAATAGGTGCAGTACTTACCCGTTTACCAGACGCATCCTCTCCGTCGCTTCCCGGTATGGGCTTCGGGAATGGGCGGTCCTTCTTGATTGACAGGTTTCCGAGAGGCTTCCGACGGTCGCATCCATCGCGTCACGATTTTCCGAAAGAAGCCGAACGTCGGTGCGCAGGCGCAGTATAGAGCCGCACCGACGTTCGGCTTCTTTCGGCTACGAGTGACGCGATGGATGCGACCGTCGGAAGCCTCTCGGAAGAATGTCAATCAAGAAGGAACGCCCGCTCCCGAAGACCCATACCCGGAAGCGACGGAAGAAGATACAGCTCGAAAACGGGTAAGTACTGCACCTATTTTAATATAAATAGCCGATTCCCCTAGACCGAACGAGCAGGAAGCTAAGGGGAGATTTTTTTTTTTTTTTTAAATGGGTGAACTCCCGCTTTAACCACTTCCAGACCGCCGCATGTAGATTTACGTCGGCAGAATGGCACATACAGGCACATTGGCGTACCTGTACGTCCCTGCCTAGACGTGGGTCGGGGGTCCGATCGGGACCCCCCCCCCCCGCTACATGCGGCAGTCGGATTCCCACGGGGAGCGATCCGGGACGACGGCGCGGCTATTCGTTTATAGCCGCTCCGTCGCGATCGCTCCCTGGAGCTGAAGAACGGGGAGAGCCGTATGTAAACACGGCTTCCCCGTGCTTCACTGTGGCGGCGGCATCGATCGAGTGATCCCTTTTATAGGGAGACTCGATCGATGACGCCAGTCCTACAGCCACACCCCCCTACAGTTGTAAACACACACTAGGTGAACCCTAACTCCTTCAGCGCCCCCTGTGGTTAACTCCCAAACTGCAACTGTCATTTTCACAATAAACAATGCAATTTAAATGCATTTTTTGCTGTGAAAATGACAATGGTCCCAAAAATGTGTCAAAATTGTCCGAAGTGTCCGCCATAATGTCGCAGTCACAAAAAAAATCGCTGATCGCCGCCATTAGTAGTAAAAAAATAAATAATTAATAAAAATGCAATCAAAATTTCTCCTATTGTGTAAACGCTATAAATTTTGCGCAAACCAATCGATAAACGCTTATTGCAATTTTTTTTACCAAAAATAGGTAGAAGAATACGTATCGGCCTAAACTGAGGAAAAAAAAAATTTTATATATATTTTTGGGGGATATTTATTATAGCAAAAAGTAAAAAATATTGAATTTTTTTCAAAATTGTCGCTCTATTTTTGTTTATAGCGCAAAAAATAAAAACCGCAGAGGTGATCAAATACCACCAAAAGAAAGCTCTATTTCTGGGGAAAAAGGGACGCCAATTTTGTTTGGGAGCCACGTCGCACGACCGTGCAATTGTCTGTTAAAGCGACGCAGTGCCGAATTGTAAAAACCCCTTGGGTCATTTAGCAGCATATTGGTCCGGTCCTTAAGTAGTTAATTATTCCGTATGGAGGAGCAGAGATGTCACCCTAGGTCAGGAAGTGTCCCCCTATCCTAATCCTTATAAAAAGGGAGGTGTTCTGTAGCTCAACAAACAGAGATCACTGCTAGCTGATAACAGTCAGCATAGACAGAGAGTACAGGAGTTATTAACTCACAAGGTTTCTGGCAGGATCAACAGGTATTACTCACACTTATCGAAAAGATATAATAAAAACACTTTCATCTGTATATTTGAAGACCAGACTGGAGCAAAAGTTTATTGTTAGGGTTTACATATTTGTATTTTTATAGCATATATCTGTAGTTTCAGAAAAAATAATATACTGTAAGATTTTGGGGATTTTAGCTTATTCCTAATTTTTTGTAAGGCGACATGCTTTTAACCACATGAAGACCAGGCCTTTACTGACACTCTCATACATGGAAAAATCAGTAATCAGAAATTAGAACTTCCTATCAATATATATACAGTATATTGTGTATATATATATATATATATATATATATATATATATATATATATATATATATATATATATATATATACAGTAAAACCTTGGTTTGAGAGCGTTTTCCAAGACAAGCTAAATTTTTTAATACATTTTGACTTGATATACAAGCGATGTCTTGATATAAGAGTAGCGTCATGTCACAACTGAGTATAAAAGAGAAGAGAGGAGCCTCTAAGTGTAGCAATATGGTTACATTTATTGAAGGTACAACATTAAGCAACTTATTGCTACACTTAGAGGCGCCTCTCTTCTCTTTTATAGTCTAGAGCTCCTGCTGGATTTTGCTTCTAATCCCCTTGTGGAAGCTTCCATTTATGGATGGACATTTTATGGTTACACAACTTATCACATTGCTACAATCTTTTTATATGGACTATAAACGGAAAGACCTATGAATAAATGGCTGTGGAACGAATCATCAGAGTTTCCATTATTTCTTATGGGGAAAGTCCCATTAGAGACGAAACGTTGGGAGGCGGCGTTCTGACGTCACCCCATCACGTGTGAGGACCCGGAAGAGACAAGTACACGCTACTGAGAGCCGGCCAGCTGATTTGTTTTTATGCTGTAAATCTACTTGCTTGATGTAAGTGTGCATTCTCTTTTACCTATTAAATGTATGAGAGATTTTACACTATGCCAGTCTTCCTTGGTTCCTTTTTCATATCCTGGAGTGCTGCTACCCTGTGAAGGATTGAGATACGGGTGAAGACTTGGCTTATTTAACCAGACGGATGTTACAATCACACTCCTATTGTGGATGATGGCTGTTTTCCTGCATTCCTGCTGTGTTTGATCTCTTTGAGATCTTTGGCTCTGGTAAGGGTCAGTGTTTGATGGTGGTGGAGGCTCTTGTTTCGTCATCTACTGCACCGTTTGTGGATCCTTTTGCACTTTGGGCAGACTATCCTTACCTTTGTCTACTATTGGACTTTGCTATATTATTTTTTCACTTTTCAATTTTATGTATACTTTTGTATATATCCTAGACATTCACTGTATGTTATTTGGGTATTTTATTTTTATTGTGTCCATTTCAACATATCGGATAATAGGCATTTTGTCCTTGTTTGCATAGCGCGACTCCTTCCTTTTGTTCTTTGATATACAAGTGCTTTGGATTAAAAGCATGTTTCTGGAACGAATTATGCTCAAAATCTAAGGTTTTACTGTTTATATGTAGTGGTACCCATAGGGGCTGCTGATTGACGCTATACCCCATTGGCCACCGACTCGGAAAATCCTCTCTTACCTCTGACACCCTGGGTTCCATCCTGAGAAGTTATATTAGAAATCAGAAACTCACACAGTATTACTGAACCACTCGGGAATGTTTACTGAAGTAAATAGTAACACAATGACAAGTAAGAACAAAATATGAATGAACACAAGCAATGATTGAAAGAAGGTATCTCCTAGTTCACATACACATACATATATCGTGAAACCTTACGATAACCTGAAGTGGTATATGTGGACAGGTGCACAGGGGGATAAATATCCAATACCTTCAACACATGTATTGTACACCTTACCACTGAGGCCTCAGCACACAAACCAGCATCCAGAATACAACATATGCATTAAAAAAACACAATGCAAGTTCTAGTAATAACCCACCAACAAAATGGCTCCCCACTAGGCCGTAATTCAGAGATCAACTTAATGTAGAGCAGCAAAGCTTAGTAAAAGAAGAGAGTGGTGAATAGTTTTTAAATTCCGGTTGTCTTCAGCTAGCCAGATGTTTATACTGTAGTGTGATTTTGTGTTTAATTTGTAATCCAAAGGGAGAAAAAGATAGGATGTCTGAAGAACAAGAAGTATGCTGATAACTGCTTAATCTAAAGAACTATCCCCACTTGTGAATTCCTTTTTACATGTGAACACAATACAGTACTGACCTTTACAGCGCTGGGAAGAAAGACAAGGCCCCAAGTCCAGCTGTATGTGACCTGTGAAGGAGCCGATCCACATCCGTGGAACCACAAGTCTCACCAGCAGTCTGTAAGGGGAAACTCTCTCAGCAATACTGTACACTCTACTTGAATGGACAGGTGCCCTCTCACCACAATGCGCGGTAGCATAAAAGGTTAGTGTGGAGTAAGATGGCGGCGATGGCATCGAATGTAACGAGCACCGGCTCGTCGTAGTCAATGACGTCACCGCGTTCTTGTCATTCAAAAAAACAGCGGTTCTTTTGAATGCCCGTCTGTATGCATTGCAAGAAAAGCTTGTCAGGAATCCCGTCAGGAAAACCAAAGTTTTTTTTTCTGACGGGATTCCCGGCCGTGTGTAGCAATATGGTTACATTTAATGAAGGTACAACATTTAGCAACTTATTGCTACACTTAGAGGTGCCTCTCTTCTCTTTTATACCCTGTAAAAAAAATGCTTTGATATACAAGTGCTTTGGATTACAAGCATGTTTCTGGCATGAAACATGCTCGCAAACCAAGGTTTTACTGTATATAAACCTTGTGTCTATGGTGACCAGTTATAACTTCCAATTTGATGGACTCATCAGGCCAGATTCACGTTTCTGGGCGCATCTTTGTGCGGGCGTAGCGTATCCTATTTACGCTACGCCGCCGCAACTTAGACAGGCAAGTGCAGTATTCACAAAGAACTTGCACCCTAAGTTACGGCGGCGTAGCGTAAATGGGCCGGCGTAAGTCCGCCTAATTCAAAGTAGGCTGGTAGGGGGCGTGTTGTATGGTAATGAATCGTGACCCCACGTAAATGACACGCCTTACGAACGGCGCATGCTCAGTATCACGTCGAATTTTCTCCCTAAATTACGCCGGCTCAATGCTTAGTCGACGTGAACGTAACCTACACCCATCCCCATTCACGTACGACTTACGCAAACAACGTAAAATACGAAGCTGTTCCGACATTTCCGACGTCCATACCTTAACATGACTTACCCCTGCTTTATGAGGGGTAAAGTTATGCCGGTCGTAGGCCTTACGTAAACAGCGTATTTTAATACGCCGGGCGCAAGTACGTTTGTGAATCGGCATATCTAGCTCATTTGCATATTCGACGCAGAAATATACAGAAGCCTCCCTAGCGGCCAGCGTAAATATGCACCCCAAGATACGCCGCTCGTATCTTGGCAACAGTGAGGCGTATCTGATTCTATGAATCAGGCGCGAAGATACGACGGCGCACATTCGGACTTACGACGGCGTATGTGGAGATACGCCGTCGTAAGTCCTTCGTGAATCTGGACCTTGTGTCTATGGTGACCAGTTATAACTTCCAATTTGATGGACTCATCATGCCGAAAGCGATAGTCTTTCATTTTCAGAGTATTATGGAGTCTGTAGAACGGAAGTCTCTAGAGATGTTGTCACCCAACTTGTGCTGTTATCATTTGGCTCATGAAAGCCTTTCTAAGGGCCCCTTTCACCTCTTTGTTTCTCAGGCAGTAGATCATAGGGTTCATCAGAGGGGTCACCACACAATAGAAGATGGACACCACCTTGTCAAGAGTGAACCTGATGTGAGAATTGGGGCGTATGTACATGAATATGATCGTCCCATTAAAGATCAATACCACGGTCAGGTGGGAAGCACAAGTGTTAAAAGCCTTCTTCTGGCCTTCAACAGATGGAATCTTCAGAACGGTGAAAATGATAAAAGTGTAAGAAACCATGATGAGAGAAAAGCAGCCAAGGGTTAAACTCCAGGATATCACAGAGAATGTGAACTCACCTCTTGAGGTGTCCTCACAAGACAGCTTCAGAAGGGGCGAGTAGTCACAAAAGAAGTGGTCGATGTAATTTGGGAAACAGAAGCTAAGGCTGGATATCCAGATAGTGGGGCAGGCAGCTGTTATAAACCCAACTATCCATGGGGCAAGTGCCAGCCCCAAGGTAGTCCTTCTGGTCATTAACCTGGTATAGTGTAAGGGCTGGCAGATGGCGGCATATCGATCATAGCCCATGACAACCAGGAAACAATTCTCTGCTGCTCCAAAAGCAAAGAAAAAGTAAAACTGAGCAAGGCAGCCAGCGGAAGGGATCTCTTTGTTCCGCGTCAGCAAAGCATCCAACATCTTTGGAATAGTCACTGTGGTGTATAGAACCTCCACCAAAGAGAAGTTGGCCAAAAGCAGATACATGGGCTTGTGTAGGCGGTTATCCATTAGAACAAGTGTGATGATAAGAACATGAGCCCCCAAGGTAAGGATGTACATGATAGAGAAAAGGGAAAAAAGAAAGATCTCAATGTCCCTCATGGTCTCAAAACCCACAATGATGAAGATATAAGCTAAACTCCGATTAACGTGGTCTGATGTTGGCATGGTCCCTGAAACGACGAAATACATAATGTGCGTCTAAACCCAACGTGGATGACATTTAATAAAAGTACTGTGCATCATAAACCATTTATTTTGTATCTCAGTACTGATGATCTCTTTCAACCACTTCCTGTCTACATGCAGTTGCTCCAATATCAGTTGCACATTATTGTGCTGGACGGGCTTCCTTATCAGTGGTGGACTATGCCTGTAAAATATATATGAAAATAGTGAGAGGTAATAATCCTGTCTGAGAAGGAAAGAGTCAATATCCCTATATAGTATGGGCCAGATCCACAAACGAATTACGCCGGCGTATCTATTGATACGCCGCGTAATTTCAAAGTTCCCGCGTCGTATGTTTGTTTTGTATCCACAAAACAAGATACGACTGAATGAGGGATCGATCCGACAGGCGTACGTCTTAGTACGCCGTCGGATCGTAGGTGCATATTTATGCTGGCCGCTAGGTGGCGTTTCCGTCGAATTCCGCATCGAGTATGCAAATTAGCTAGATGCGGTGATCCACGAACGTACGTCCGTTGCGTAGAATGACGTCACCGTCGTAAACATTGGCTTGTTCCGGTTTAATTTCGAGCATGCGCACTGGGATACCCCCACGGACGGCGCATGCGCAGTTGAAAAAAAAACGTCATTTACGTCGGGTCAAGACGTATTTACATAAAACACGCCCCCATCACATCCATTTGAATTGCGCGCCCTTACGCCGCCAAAGTTACACTACGCCGCCGTAACTTACGGCGCGCATTCTTTGAGGATACAAAGTTAGTTACGGCGGCGTAGTGTATCGGAGATATGCTACGCCCGACGGAAATATGCGCCAGGGTACGTGGATCTGGCCCTATGTTTAAACCAAAGCAGTTACATAGATGATGCTTTTATGGTGCAAGTGAACATACAGATATATAAAATTATATTAATTATGCATTCTTAGAAACACTCATATCACAAAGAATAGTAAGGCTATTAAAATACTGCAGAGTATCAATAATAATAGAACTTACAAGTCAATGATAGGACAATGCATGTCGACCAACATAGATGCAGGGCTGGTGCTACCACTAGGCAGGTGCCCTGCTGCCTAGGGTGCCCGGCCACTGGTGTTCCTGCTCTCTTCTCTCTGCAGCAAGCAACTAAGTCTCAGCATCAGCAGGCAGCAGCCACTCCATTCGCAAATAGTGTCAGAGGCGCAGCGGTGGCGGTGGACTGTGTCTGTCTGGGACCTGCCTCCCGGTCTTGGCGTGCGCACATGCACACGCATACCACCACACAAACCAGCCAGCAGCACCTATGACTACGCTCCAGCCCTCCACACCTGCCACCTGATTACCCATTGCGATCCAGCCTGTCTGACTCCGCTATTGCCTGTTGTGTCCTAACCCAGCTTACTTCACTAGCTTCCGCTGCCACTGTACCAGCATCACCTGCTCCGGGTCGCTGACCCACTTCTTCCGTTCCAGCGGTCTCCAGTTCAGCCGCTCCAGAGGGATCAGCATCCAGTGCCGACTACTGCCATCACTCCGGCACTCCTACCTCGCTGCGCTCCTGAGCTTGCTGTTCCCATCCCAGCAGCTCGCGAGCCAGGGCTGTAAGAGAGGCCTTCTCCCGCAACTAGACTCTGATTACCAGGTACGTTCATACATAACAGTGTCTGTGTCCCGACTTCCGAAATGAATGGAAGCAAGAAAACATTGATTGATTAGTGCTGCATTTGATGGGTGCTGATGAGGCTGCATTGATGGGCACTGGTGAGGCCACATTTGATGGGTGCTGGTGAGGCTGCATTGATGGGCGCTGGGGAGGCCACATTTGATGGGTGCTGGTGAGGCTGCATTTGATGGGCGCTGGTGAGGCTGCATTTGATGGGCGCTGGTGAGGATGCATTTGAGGGGCACTGGTGAGGCTGCATTTGATGAGTGCTGGTGGGCTGCATTTGGGCGCTTCATTAAAAAGGTGGGGCATACTTGGGCAGGGAAAAGGGGGTGGAGTCAGGGGTGGAGCCAGGGGGGCAGCAATATGAGGTTTCGCCTAGGGTGTCAAAACTCCTTGCACCAGTCCTAGATAGATGTGGGTTAAGCTTGGCACATTTTGTAAACTTCTTCAGGGGCTGAAGCAGAATACTGTATATACTGTACATCAGAAGAACCAAACGTCTTATCTGCCTAGTAATGAACGCAAAGCATCCACTGACCCAACATCAAGGGAAAGCGCACATGTCCCAGGGAGAGAAGATAGAGCCAACAGGGACTTCAAACAAAGTAGGTAAGGTGTCCCTCCATAGCACAGAATCAGCCATCGAAGAATAGTGAAGGAGGGTTCAATCGTCTTGAATGGCCAAAGTATGTGTCCCTTAAGAGATCATCAACCAATTATTGACCATAATTTTCATTATGCTTAGAACATGCCAGCTCTACCATAGTGGACCATTGAGGTCCAAAGATATATATATATATTCATGTATCCATGTAAATTTCAACTTACTGTGTTTCCCAGACAGTAAGACCTACCCCGAAAATAAGACCTACTCCGATTTTTGGGAAGGGCTGCAATATAAGCCCTACCCCGAAAATAAGCCCTAGTGTGGAGTGCTTGTGTGTATAGTGTATACACTACTCCGTTGCAGTAGTGTATAGTGTAGACTGTGTGTGTCAATTGTGCCAAGTACCTTCAGAATATAACCGCTCTGCGATCAGCTGATCTCCTGTTTCTTTCCTCCCCTCCTCCCCACTATTAGCGATTGATTTCACCCCCCCCCCCCCCCTACAGTGCTCCGAGCAGGGAGGAGAGGTTCGGCAAGCTAAGGAAGTGGCGAACTGCACTCAGCTAATCTCTTCCTCTCCGAGATGTCAGCTGGGATCTCGGCCCCCCCAACCTGTGCAGAGCTTTGGCAGGCAAAGCAAGTGACAAGCTGCACTCAGCTAATCTCTCCCTCTCCGAGATATCAGTGGGGGATCTCGGCCCCCCTCCCTATGCAGACCTCCGGCGTGTCACAGGCAATATAAGAAGGTACATCTCAGCATGCAGCAGTTTTGCATTGTGTGATGCCAACATTCTACAAGCACTTTTACAAAGGGGATTCGTGACAGGCAGGTAGGAAGAGACAAAGCACATGGCATCATAAGACCTACCCCGAAAATAAGCCCTACTGTGTCTTTTGTTGTCAAAATTAATATAAGACCCGGGCTTGTGAACGACCACAACACACAGGGATATACAATGTAATACTGACTATAATCACACACAGAGGTTGGACATGATGGACTTGTGTCTTTTTTCAACCTCACCTACTATGTAACGTTGTAATTATGAGCTAAAGTTGGCCTCAAATTCAAATCCTGACCAAAAGGCTGTACATAATGTTCAATTTATGCAAAGCTTGAGAGAACTGCAGACCTAATACAGGAGATGAGGGTCAGAGATTGGGGAAATGCTACATTGTTGGCTGGGGATAGGCTGCAGAAAAAAATATAAAACTGGGAACATGTTAGATGATGCTAGTACAGATCAATATTTTTCATTGTTCCCACCAAAAGACTGCTGGGGTCCAAGGGCCACACATTGGGCTGCACTGGGCTGGCCTAATGTAGTGTATAGCACTGCTGTAGCCAGCTAGATGCAATTTGCTTGTTAGGTCTGATTAGATTCATCCAGTGGCTGCTGGTGCTCAAATTTTTTGGGGGGCGCAAACAAATGGAAAAAAAACATCAATTGCAGCCTCACTATGCCCATCAATTGCCGCCACTGTGCCCATCAAACGCAGCCACTGTGCCCATCAAACGCAGCCACTGTGCCATAAAATTGTCGCCACTGTTCCATAAAATTGTCGCCACTGTGCCATGCCATCAAACGCAGCCACTGAGCCCATCAATTGTCGCCACTGTGCCATGCCATCTAACGCAGCCACTGTGCCATCAATTGTTGCCACTGGGCCCATCAATTGTCACCAGGTAGGAAATGCACCGGCAAATGACGTCAGACCACAGAAGGAGAGGTAAGTATTGCAGAGTTTAGCTCCAGTTTAATAGGCTTTATTATAGTTGCCATTTTTTATTTTCCCACTTTAAGTCCTATACACTGGGTTTTGAGCTTAGTGGTAGATGGAAATGTCCGGCGTGTATAACATAAAATGTGGGAATTGTGCTGAACTGTTGATAAAATGATACATACAGACCTGAGGCATGCCTGAAAATCATGGTTCTCTGATGTATGATCAGTAAGTCTTGAGCTTTTATAGGCATATAACAACAATTACCACCCTTGAGGGCAAAATGTCCCAATTGTTTTCTTCCATTATACAAATACAGAGGGGAGTATTAAGATACAGAAAATAGTCTACTCTATAGAGATATCTGACACAGACCTGAAGCCTAAAAGTCAACATGGACTGCCCTATCGGGGTCCTAGAACTGTAGTAGGATTTAATTAACCCATGTAATTCATATTATTCATAATAACTTGCATATGTGTTATTGAACATAGCCCAAAATGCAACCGACTGTGGGAAAAAATCCTTCTTAGACCATGACTATAGAACAATCAGATCCCTTGTACTTCCCGATTACAAGGGGCCTAGGCATCCCAGTGTCTTCTAGATGCATTATGGGGGATTATGATGTCATCAGGCTTTCTCCACCTATTTTTTTGTAGCCCTAAGCCTCAGCTTCACAGGAAAAAAATTTTGACAAAATAATGTACTCCCTCCAATCCATTTTTTTTACCCTAAAGTTTGCACCACTTAACCACTTAACCACTTAAGACGCGGACCAATATGCTGCCAAATGACCCAAGGGGTTTTTACAATTCGGCACTGCGTCGCTTTAACAGACAATTGCGCGGTCGTGCGACGTGGCTCCCAAACAAAATTGGCGTCCTTTTTTCCCCACAAATAGAGCTTTCTTTTGGTGGTATTTGATCACCTCTGCGGTTTTTATTTTTTGCGCTATAAACAAAAATAGAGCGACAATTTTGAAAAAAATGCAATATTTTTTACTTTTTGCTATAATAACTATCCCCCAAAAATATATAACATTTTTTTCCCTCAGTTTAGGCCGATACGTTTTCTTCTACCTATTTTTGGAGAAAAAAAATCGCAATAATCGTTTATCGGTTGGTTTGCGCAAAATGTATAGCGTTTACAAAATAGGGGATAGTTTTATTGCATTTTTATTATTATTTTTTTTTTACTACTAATGGCGGCGATCAGCGTTTTTTTTTCGTGACTGCGACATTATGGCGGACACTTCGGACAATTTTGACACATTTTTGGGACAATTGTAATTTTCACAGCAAAAAATGCATTTAAATTGCATTGTTTATTGTGAAAATGACAGTTGCAGTTTGGGAGTTAACCACAGGGGGCGCTGTAGGAGTTAGGGTTCACCTAGTGTGTGTTTACAACTGTAGGGGGGTGTGGCTGTAGGACTGACGTCATCGATCGAGTCTCCCTATAAAAGGGATCACTCGATCGATACGCCGCCACAGTGAAGCACGGGGAAGCCGTGTTTACATACGGCTCTCCCCGTTCTTCAGCTCCGGGGAGCGATCGCAACGGAGCGGCTATAAACGAATAGCCGCGCCGTCGTCCCGGATCGCTCCCCGAGGGAATCCGACCGCCGCATGTAGCGGGGGGGGGGGGTCCCGATCGGACCCCCGACCCGCGGAAAGGCAGGGACGTACAGGTACGCCAATGTGCCTGTACGTGCCATTCTGCCGACGTATATGTACATGCGGCGGTCGGGAAGCGGTTAAGGAGCGCCTAACGCTGATATAGGTCGGCAGAATGGCACGGCTGGGCACAGGCACGTACAGGTACGTCGCCTTTAAGAGCCCAGCCGGTCCGAAGCTCCGTGACCGCGGACCCGATCGACACCGATGTCCTGCGATCGGTCACAGGAGCTGAAGAACGGGGAGAGGTGTGTGTAAACACACCTTCCCCGTTCTTCACTGTGGCAATGTCAGTGATCGTCTGTTCCCTGATATAGGGAAAGACGATCACTGACGTCACACGTCCAGACCCGCCCCCCTACAGTTAGAAACACATATGAGGTCACACTTAACTTCTTCATCGCCCCCTAGTGGTTAACTTCTAAACTGCAATTGTCATTTTCACAGTAATCAGTGCATTTCCATAGCACTTTTCGCTGTAAAAATGACAATGGTCCCAAAAATGTGTCTACCATAATGTCGCAGTCACGAAAAAAATCGCTGATCGCCGCCATTAGTAGTAAAAAAAAAATATTAATAAAAATGCCAAAAACTATCCCTTATTTTGTAAACGCTATAAATTTTGCACAAACCAACTAATAAACGCTTATTGCGATTTTTTTACAAAAAAAAAGGTACAAGAATACGTATCGGCCTAAACTGAGGAAAAATTATGTTTTTTTAGATGTTTTTGGGGATATTTATTATAGCAAAAAGTTTAAAATATTGCATTTATTTCAAAATTGTCGCTTTATTTTTGTTTTTAGCGCAAAAAATAAAAACCGCAGAGGTGATCAAATACCACCAAAAGAAATCTCTATTTGTGGGAAAAAAAGGACGCCAATTTTGTTTGGGAGCCACGTCGCACGACCGCGCAATTGTCAGTTAAAACGATGCAGTGCCGAATCGCAAAAACTGGCCAGGTCCTTTACCTGCATAATGGTCCGGGTCTTAAGTGGTTAAAGGGGTCTAATTATAAATGTTTTCACCCAAGATTTACACAACCTTGGCTCAGTTTTTTTTCCAATGGAATCCAATTAGAAAAATATATGAATCTTGTATGACAGTTGTGTGAATCTTTTGGTGAAAACTTTTATAAATAGACCCCAAAGTACACACCCTCGGAATGAACATCTCTTATTTGATCTCCTTAGGTCTGCTAAAAATACAAATAAAGGCATTTTGTTGTATCTGTTTGATAAGTGCAAAAAATACCTGTTGGTCCTTCAAGTGAGCAGATATCCTACCGGTGGTTATTAGTTAAGTAAAGGCTTAATTCACTTTTTAATTGTGTGTGTGTGTGATTTATTTGACTGGTACTATGAGGAGAGATTAGGGGGCCAGGATCTGGGGGCCCCCTTGTTAACCACTTAAGCCCCGGACCAATATGCAGCCTAAAGACCCAAGGTGTTTTTACAGTTCGGGACTGCGTCGCTTTAACAGACAATTGCGCGGTCGTGCGACGTGGCTCCCAAACAAAATTGGCGTCCTTTTTTCCCCACAAATAGAGCTTTCTTTTGGTGGTATTTGATCACATCTGCGGTTTTTAGTTTTTGCGCTATAAACAAAAATAGAGCGACAATTTTGAAAAAAAAGCAATATTTTTTACTTTTTGCTGTAATAAATATCCCCCAAAAACATATATAAAAACATTTTTTTTCCTCAGTTTAGGCCGATACGTATTCTTCTACCTATTTTTAGTAAAAAAAATCGCAATAAGCGTTTATCGATTGGTTTGCGCAAAATTTATAGTGTTTACAAAATAGGGGATAGTTTTATTGCATTTTTATTTTTTATTTTTTTTTTACTACTAATGGCGGCGATCAGCAATTTTTTTCGTGACTGCGACATTATGGCGGACACTTCGGACAATTTTGACACATTTTTGGGACCATTGTCATTTTCACAGCAAAAAATGCATTTAAATTGCATTCTTTATTGTGAAAATGACAGTTGCAGTTTGGGAGTTAACCACAGGTGGCGTTTAGTTAGTATGTGTTTACAACTGTTTGGGGGTGTGGCTGTAGGAATGACGTCATCGATCGTGTCTTCCCTATAAAGGGAATGACGCGATCGATGCGCCGCCATAGTGAAGGACGGGGAAGCCGTGTTTACACACGGCTCTCCTCGTTCTTCAGCTCCGGGGAGCGATCGCGACGGAGCGGCTATAAACAAATAGCCGCGCCGTGGTCCCGGATCGCTCCCCGAGCGGACCCGACCTCCGCATGTAGCGGGCGGGGTCCCGATCGGACCCCCCACCCGCTAATAGGCGAGGACGTACCTATACGCCCATGTGCCTGTACGTGCCATATTGTGGACGTATATGTACATGGGGTGGTCCTTAAGTGGTTAAATTGCATTCTTTATTGTGAAAATGACAGTTGCAGTTTGGGAGTTAAACACAGGGGGCGTTGTAACATTTAGGGATCACTGTGTGTGTGTTTACTAGTGTAGGGGGGTGTGGCTGTAGGAATGACATCATCGATCGGATCTCCCCTTTAAAGGGGATCACCCGATCGATGCGCCGCCACAGTAAAGCACGGGGAAGCCGTGTTTACACACGGCTCTCCCCGTTCTTCAGCTCCGGGGAGCAATCGCGACGGAGCGGCTAAAAACAAATAGCCGCGCCGTAGTCCCGGATCGCTCCCCGAGCGGACCCGACCTCCGCATGTACCGGGGGGGGTCCCGATCGGACCCCCCACCCACGTCTAGCAGAGGACGTACAGGTACGTACATGTGCCTGTCCGTGCCATTCTGCTGACGTATATGTACATGAGGAGGTCGGGAAGTGGTTAAAGGGCGCTTCCAGATTCCAAAAAGCCCCCTGCCTGCAGATCTCACAACCACTGGCCATGGTTGTGGGGATGAGCCCCCCCCCCAGACCCAAAGCACCCCCCATGTTGAGGGCACGTGGCCTGGTATATTTCAGAAGGGGGGTGCTTGCTCATCCCCCCCTTTCCTGATCTGCCGGGCTGCATGCACCGATAAGGGTCTGGTATGGATTTTGGGCTGTTTACATTTCAACTGTCAGCGGGGAAGCCAGTTGACAGCTGATGACTCATTGGTTGTTAAGGACATGACGGTTTATGCTGCGCTCTCCCACTGGACAGGCAATCTTCTGGGACCTGTCATGTGTCTCATAAGATTGCCGAGAGGGAAGGGCCGAAAAGGAGGAGAGGAGGAGTCACCTAGGCGGCCCGTACGTGGAAGGAGGAAATGGGAAGGGAAGTCCCCTTCAAAACAAAGCACCCACTCCCCCCACCAAAAGAAATACATGCCAAATGTGGCATGTAAGGGGGCAAGGAGTGCTTAAAGTAGAAGTTCCACTTTTGAGTGGAAATCTGCTTTAACAACCAGCTATTCTTCACACAGAATTCGAATCAGTCAATCATTTTTCGACCGATACGATTTCTAATAGTTTGAGAAAATTTGAAATTCATTAGAAAACGTATAAACAAAATTAATTTTAACTATTCGTTACTATTTCATTCTGAGATTTGGATACATCCAAATCTCTGAATAACCAAAAAGTTGTCAGAATTTGTATTAAGACCAAAACAAATTGCACATGTCTAAGGATAACAGCAGAAGGGAAGACAAGGGGCACATGGGAGAAGAGCGCAGCATTCAAAGGAAAACCAAGGAAGGGGAATTAGACCAATCGGTAGGAGAGAAAAGATTGACTCAGTACAAGCTGTATAGGAACACTGACAATAAAAAAGGAAATACCATTCGTTATTCATATGATAAATAAACTACTTTGCAAATATTAAAGTTGGGTATCTATGGTTAGATTACAATTTTAATTTCCTTATAAAGTTTTTTTCTCTTTATAATTCATTTACATTATGGTTAGAGATTGATGTCATCAGGCTTTCTCTACAAAGTTCTTTAGCCCTAAGCCTCAGCTTCACAGGAAACAATTTTTGATAAAACAATGCATCCCCTGACTTCCTCCAATCTACTTTTTACCCTAAAGTTTGCACTATATAAAGGGGTCTAATTATAAATGTTTTTACCCAAGATTTGCACAACTTTGTCCCAGGTGTTATATTTTTATCCAATCTGGTTTGGCCACCGTGCTGCAGCTCAGTTTCAGGGTCTTGGCAATCTTCTTATAGCCTAGGCCATCTTTATGTAGAGCGACAATTCTTTGTTTTAGATCCTCAGAGAGTTATTTGCCATGATGTGCCATGTTGAACTTCTAGTGACCAGTATGAGGAAGTGAGAAACACCAAATTTAACACACCTGTTTCCCATTCACACCTGAGACCTTGTAACACTAACGAGTCACATGACACCGGGGAGGGAAAATGCCTAATTGGGCCCAATTTAGAAATTTTCACTTAGGGGTGTACTCACCTTTGTCTCTAGCGGTTTAGACATTAATGGCTGTGTGTTGAGTTATTTTGAGGGGACAGCAAATTTACACTGTTATAAAACCAGAAATGTGTACAGTGGAAAAATGTGTTTCGTTTTGCATTCATTTGTTTAGTAAATCATTTTGTTTTGCCATATTCATTTTTTGCCTTCCACTGGATCAACTGTGGGTATAGAATTGGGTATATGGGATTGTACGATATTTTTTATTTTATTTATTTATTTTTTTATGGTTGAACTGGATGGACTTGTGTCTTTTTTCAACCTGACTATGTAACTATGATTTTTTTTTTTTTGGAATTTGTTTTGTATACTTGTCGTTCCAAATCGATTTGTATTTTTGGAAGTTATTTCGGAAGACCGGCTTTATTCACTTTAACGTGTTAATTTGTTATGTCTGGGGAATTACTTATGCACTCTGAGTCATCTCTGCTAATCAAACCCACAAAAATAAATGGAAGGAGCTGATTGGATGATATCAACTGGAGTTACAAGCATCCGAAAGTAATGTGTAAGAGCCTAGACTTGAACCTGGTACCTCTGCTGTGTCTGGCAATGACTCTTCTCACTGAACTACCTGAGATGGTGGGCAGCACCCTGGCTGATCCATTGGACCACCCTGCCTTGTGCCTTGATTTCTGCTGAACCTTGAACTCTTTGCTCCTCCCATGAAATTCCTGATTTAAAGGAGAAGTCCAGAGGGGCTTTTTAGGCTGGGCTTCTCCTAACGGTCACAGGAGTGCAATTTATTTCAGCGGACAACGGTCTGAAGTCTGTTCTCCGCTGACGTAACTGCCATCAGTCGGGGCAGCGCGTCATCACGACTTCCAAGTCGGGATACGCTCAGTGAGCTGCTGGGACAGCCTCTCCCGTCCCTCCATGGCTTAGTGCTCCAATGAGTGTGGAGAAGCAGAGAGGAAAGACGCTGACTGACAGTCAGCAGCTTTCCTCTCGGAGATCTGTGAGAACTGAGCCATCGGCGGTGTTCAGTGGCTCGGTTCTCAGTGCAGAGACACCGGAGGACAGATGGAGCATCAGTCTGATGCTCCATCCACGGAGGTAAGTATGATTAGAAAAAAAAAACTAAACCCATACTTCTCTTTTAAGCCATGTCTCTGCATTTCCTGTTTGCCATATTATTGTGCTCTCTCCAGCCAGTATCTTGCTTTTGTCTTTCCTGCTGCCCTCCATATCTTTGCTACTGACCCTTGGCTTGTTACTGGACTGCGCTTCAGACTGATCCCAACCTGCAACTACTTGTTACCGACCTTTGGCTTGTTGAATAGCCGACTACGCTTCAGTTTGATCTTTACCTTCTGAAGTAAAGCATGCATAATATACATATATCTATCTCTATACCCTCTATGGTAACCTATAATATATAACTATTGCATCTATGTATTCATTGTATTTGTATGTCTTTGTAATTAGCTAATATATATGACCAGAGTGTATTAGGCTTAAGGCTATAATGCTAGTTATAAAAACTGACAGAGTTGCTAGGTATTCACGTTATGTTTATTTCCTTCAAAGTAGAAATATCACATTCTAACAACAGATATCAGATACAGTCTATATCAACAATAATAATAATGAAAGATACTTAACACTCCTCTCGGCCGTAACCCTCACTGGCTGTGCTCAGATGTAAAAGAAGGTCTCTCATTTACAGACGTCCTGTTTTTAAAGGACCTCATCCATACATCATTTAAACACCCTCCCATTGCCCCCCCATCTGCCGTTCGACCAATCGTTGCACTTCCACGTTCACATCCTTGTTCCTGATTGTCCTGCCATATCTAGCCTCTGGGGGTGATATTGCCCATATAATCTCCAATAGATGGCTGGTCTTTTGATCATTGTAATTATGTTGACCACAGCACTTCCCTTTTGTCTGTGGAGGGGTTTATCAAAGGATTTCGTAGACATTGCAGAGTCGGGTGTAACAGATTACATTCCTGCTGGGGGGGCATCCTGACCCCTAGGACACCGCAAGGCTCAGCTTATCTGACCGTTTAGACTGGAAACAGAATATGTTCAAAACTCAGATATTATATTCCTTGCAACACCTGCTATATCCGCTACTGGACCCCGGCCCGCTCACCTTCTGGTGAGGCAATCCTGAGGACCATGACCTGGTACAGCTAAACCCATCTCCACCATCAGGAGCTCTGGTGAACACCAGTTAGACTCCACATCTCAGGTAAGCCTGCATTATTTGCCAGGGTGACCTGCTTGTATACCTATCCTGCTGATCGGAGGAAGTCCCTCTACTGCTTTAGCTACTGGTATCTGAGCCAGAGCCTTGACCATGACATAACTAATAGAACAAAATTAATTTTGTATTAATTTGTTGTGTTATGATTGGGAGATTCTGATGGATTCACCTCCATCCAACCCAAACACAATAAGTAGAAAGCATCATCGTATTTCACTTTTATTCCTTATTGTATTTATTGAAATGTGTTTCCATTTCATGTGTAGTGTTATTATTTTTTTATAATAATGAAAAATGTCAATGCAGAGTAAAAATCAAAAGGATCCGAATCAATTCATATAATTCATTATGTTGTTTCAGATACTTCAAACATTACGTTATTATGGATGTTTCAAACATTAACAAAAGCCCAAATTATCACATCATATCATCCAAATAAAACTAATGAATACAAATTAATATGTTGCTTTGTTATAATTTATTTCAGATTTGTTGAAATCCGTTACTAGTGTGATTTAGAGCTTCATAAACATTTGAATCACTGAATAATGATAATTTATTCTAAATTTACATTCATAAAGAAACAAATTTCACCTGTCTAAAATCAATTATAAACCTGCCACAGAAAAATGACCACGTGAATGTAATTTCATAAGTTGGTTTCTTTTTAGATATTTCACTTTCATTAAAATCATACCTGGTGATCCTGCTACGAAGATCTTTATTCAGACACTTAGGCCCCATACACACGATAGAATCCATCCGCAGATAAATCCCAGCAAATGGGTTTCTGCGGATAGATCCTATGGTGTGTACACGCCAGCGGATCTGTTTCTGCGGAGAAATCTCCTCTGGGATGGATTCCAGCAGATCGGATATTTGCTGTGCTGCACAACAAATCCATCTGCTGGAATCCATTCCAACGGATGGATCCGCTCGTCTGTACAGACTTACCGGATCCATTCGTCCAAAGGGATTCCCCGCACGCGTCGTAATGAATTGACGCATGCGTGGAATTCCTTATATGACAGCGTCGCGCCCGTCGCCGCGTCATAATCGCGGCGACGGCGCGACACGTCATCGGCAGAGGATTTCCGCGCGGATTTCAATGCGATGGTGTGTACACTCCATCCCATCGAAATCAGCGGAAATCTTTGAGAGGATTTATCCGTGGAAACGGTCCGCTGGACCGTATCTGCGGATAAATCCTCTCGTGTGTACGGGGCCTTACAGAAAACATGGAGAGCCAAACTCTAAATCTGACTTTGTAGACAAGATGGACGAGAGTGTATTAAAAAAGTTATATTTTATTAACAGCAAATCATTTACAAACAGATCAGTTATGAAAATAATTAAAAAAAGCATATACTTAACACAAAATATACATAGATATATTAGAGGATAGTGATATGGATAGGTGACTGTGTCAAAAAAGTGGCACCAACATCCCTGTATATATGTATAGACAAAAGGAAGTTTTTTGGTGGGATTTTGGGGGGTGCCAGCAAAGAACAAACTTTTTAATACTACAATATATAAAAAGTATAACAAGGTTTTTATTACATAAAACACAGGGTTAAAAAAGTTTGGCTATACATAAAGTACAAGTACAAGATTACATTCACAGTCTAAATTGATAGAAAAATTGGTTACTCGACAATGATTGGAGTGACTTATCCCGACATGTTTCGCCACTTGGGGCTTCCTCAGGGGATGTTTGAAGACAATTGGATGTTGTACCATAGAGCAAAATACAATTAGAGACATAGCAATAACCTTAAATGCATCACAAAAACATTTATTTTACAAGACAGTATATGCTGTTGACCGCCATGCCCAATACCAATCACCCACTCCCAGTGGAGATCTTTTTACCTGCGACTTGGTATTGAGCCAAATTGATGGTCATCATTGAGTATTAAATCTACGGACAACTCAGAAAAGGCCCAGAAAAGGATTTAGTAACCAGGATCTATCCAAAAATAGATGAGTTGATAAATTTTAGCTTCAAACAATTGGTGAAGTGAATGGCACGTGAAAAGGGAAAGGGAGGGGAGTGGTGGGAAGCATGTGAGGGGAGGATGTAAGGGGAAACAGAGAAAGGACAGGAAGGAAAAGGGGAATAACAGAAGAAAAAGGATGAAAGAAAAAATAAGAAAAGAAGTGAAGTGAGGAGAAGGAAAAAAAGAGGAAAAAGGGAAGAAAGGGAAGGAGAACAGTAAGGGAAAGGGAAGGAAAACAAAAGGGGAGAGGGGGAAGATGGGGGGAAGAAAGAAGAGAGAAGAGGAGGGGGTTAGGGGGGGAAAGGGGGGCAAAAATGGGAGGGAAGGGGAAGGAAGAGGAGGGGGGAGGGAAGAGAGAAGCCATTCACGTGCCATTCACTTAACTAATTGTTTGAAGCTAATATTTATCAACTCATTTATTTTTGGATAGATCCTGGTTTCTAAATCCCTTCTTTGGCCTTGTCTGAGTCGTCCGTAGATTTAATACTCAATGATGACCATCAATTTGGCTTAATACCAAGTCGCAGGTAAAAAGATCTCCAATGGGAGTGGGTGATTGGTATTGGGCATGGCGGTCAACAGCATATACTGTCTTGTAAAATGAATGTTTGTGTGATGCATTTAAAGTTATTGCTATGTCTCTAATTGTATTTTGCTCTATGCAGTACGATGCCCAATTGTGTTCAAACATCCCCTGAGGAAGCCCCAAGTGGTGAAACATGTCAGAATAAGTCACTCCAACATCATTGTCGAGTGAGCAATTTTTCTATTAATTTAGACTGTGGATATTATCTTGTACTTGCATACTTTATGTATAGCCAAACTTGTTTCACCCTGTGTTTTATGTAATAAAAACCTTGTTATATTTTTTATATATTGTGGTATTGAAAAGTTTGTTCTTTTCTGCCCCCCACCCCCTCAAACTCCCACCAAAAAACTCCCCACTCCCTATACATACATAGACATATGGTGGAAATAGAAGGTTGACACCAAATGGACAGCAGTGAGCCCCTGTGCGTCAACGCGTTTCGCTATTTTGTTTCTTCAGGACACACTCGGGGGTTGTTGGAAGGAACACTATTTGTAAGCACAAGATTATCCCTACATGAAGTTCTCCAATATGAGCCTCAAAACTTATCGTATGGAAGGGAATAGTAGTCTACCAATGCTAGCAGCCATATATTATGTAGCAAAGGAGTATAGATGTATCTTCATGCAGAATTTATTGTGGAGTATCATTCAATGGAAATATATAGTGGGCATCGGGACGAAAGAAGAGGGGTGGTATATCCAAAACCTGTTAAACTATATTTGATCCGTAATATGGAAAACTCAGACACTTCACCCACATGGACAAATATAAGTCTAATTTAGTATGGGTGAACAGCCTATCTTACATCTATCAAAGGTAAGTATGGCTGCCTGGAGTGCTGGAATCTATTGGAACAGGCATATCAAACACTATTGCAGGTGACATCTGTCTCTCAATTGAGCTCCTGTGTTTCCAACCTGTCACATAAACTACTGGTGGAAACTACAAGTAGCCGTTGCCGATACACTACGCGGGCATGGTTTACTATTGTCACTATCGGGAAGCAAGTCCAGAGCAATGATGTGTAGAAGACAGATGAAGCAAGTGCATGTAGTCAGGAAGTGGTTGAAAGTGGTTGGACGAGATGAGCAGCATTAATTCGAAAAAAAAGTGAAAACAAATAAAATAAAAAGAGGTATTTTTTGATGCGTTGTGCTTTCGTAAACTATATAGGCCCGGATTCACAAAGCACTTGCACCAACGTATCTCGAGATACGCAGCGTAAGTGCAAATATGCACCGTCGTATCTATGCGCCGTGCCCACAAAACTAAGATACGCCTGAAAATAGGCTTTATCCGATCGACGTAACTTGCCTACGCCGGCGTAGAGTGGGTGCATATTTAAGCTGGACGTATTTGGTGCTGCCATTTATTTTCTATTCACATATGCAAATGAGGGAGATACGCCGATTCACGAACGTACGTCCGTCCGACGCACTGCACGTAAAGTCATATGTCCGGCGTAAAGTTATGCCCCATAAAGGAGGTGTAACTCAGCAGCATCCATGCAAAGGGAACACAAGCCGACGTATTTTACGTAGGACGTGAATATGACTAGGCGTAGGTTACGTTCACGCCGTAGGCAGTGAACCGACGTATCTTAGGCAGTTGTTCCGACGTGATTGTGAGCATGCGCACTGAGATGCGCCCACGGGACGGCGCATGCACAGTTGGCGATACGTATCTGTCTGGCGCTCGGCCCATCATTTGCATGGGGTCACGCCTCATTAGCATGGCTCACGCCCACTTCCACTTACGCCGACTTACGCCTTGGAAACCCAGCACAGAGTGCTTGCCTCTCTGCGCTGCGTCGGCGTAGCGTAAAGGAGATACGCTACGGAGGCATAAATATGCTCCAGTGTCTGTGAATCCGGGCCATATTGTCTAATGCCCCGTACACACGGTCGGAATTTCCAACAAGTAAATGTGAGCTTTTGGTTGGAAATTCTGACCGTGTGTAGGCTCCATCGGACTTTTCCCGTTTCGGAATTTCCGCCAACAAAAATTTGAGAGCTGGTTCTCAAATTTTCAGCCGGAAAAAATTCCAGACGATCGGAAATTTCAATCGCCTGTAGAAATTCCGACGCGTAAAATTCCAAAGCATGCTTGGAAACAATTTGATGCATGCTTGGAAGCATTGAACTTAATTTTCTCGGCTCGTCGTTGTGTTGTACCACGTTCTTGATGGTCGAAAGTTCAGAAAACTTTTGTGTGACCGTCTGTATGCGAGCCAAGCTTGAGCGGAATTCCGTCGGAAAAACCATCCAAGCTTTTTCCGACGGAAAATCCGACCGTGTGTACGCGGCACAAGATTAACCTTGTACTTCAACATGTTTTATCTGATGTACAGCAAATATGCGGCTTGACTCATAACTGATTGTTCTGCACCTCCCATCCATTGCTCATATTCCAATCCCTTCCAAACCTTTGTATGCTGCATTTTTTACATCTTTGTTCCTCAGGCAGTAGATGATGGGGTTCAAAAGTGGAGTCACAATGCTGTAGAAAATAGATACCACCTTGTCTAATGTGAAGCGAATAGTGGAGGTGGGTCGTATGTACATGAAAATGACTGTCCCGTTGAAGATGCATACTACGGTTAAATGGGAAGCACAAGTGCTGAAGGCCTTTTTCTGTCCGTCAGTGGAAGAAATTTTTAGAACAGAGAAGATTATGAAGGCATAAGACATCAGAGTTAGGAAAAAGCAGCCCAAGATGAGACTCCAAGATACGACTGTGAAAGCAAACTCTCCTTTGGAAGTGTCTTCGCAGGAGAGCTTCAGAAGAGGGGCATAATCACAAAAGAAATGTTCAATACGGTTGGGGTAGCAGAAGTTCAGGGTAGACACCCATAGAGTAGGAGATGTGGCAGCAAGTAGACCACCAGCCCAGGCTCCTATGGCTAAACCAAGACAGTTTTTTTTGGCCATCATGGTATGATAGTACAAAGGTTGACAGATGGCTACATAGCGGTCATAGCCCATGACAACCAAGAAACAGTTTTCAGTGGCCCCAGAGGCAAAGAAGCTGTAAAACTGAGCCATACAAGCAGAGTAGGAGATTTCTTTATTCCTGGTCAAGAGGGCATTAAGCATCTTGGGCACAGTTGCTGTAATATAGCAAATCTCTGCTACAGAGAAGTTAGCCAAAAATATATACATCGGTTTATGAAGATTATGATCTAGGATGACAAGACCTATGATGAGTAAATGGGCACCAATAGTTACAACATACATGCACAGGAAGAGACAGAACAGAAAGAGCTCCACCTCTCGGATTGTCTCAAACCCAACAATGATGAAAACGGAGGCCAGGGTTCGGTTCCCATAGTCGGATATCAGCATGGCCCCTAAAACAGAAAAATATAAATTGAATATACCTCTCATAGTGGTGTTGAGAATTTGTTTGTAATGGTTACATACAATGGAATAACTGTTTGAAGCCCCATTTACAATACTATTACATGAATTCTATCATATTTATAACATTTTGGTTTTAAGGCATATTGAAATCTGTATTTTGAAGAGCTTCTTAAAGTGGTTGTAAACCCACTATTTGGACTTTTACCTACAGGTAAGCCTACAACAAGGCTTACCTGTAGGTAAGGGGAATATCTCCTAAATCTGCACGGTTTAGGAGATATTACCCCCGCAATGCGGGCGGCGCATGCGCAGGGGGGAATCCACGGCTGAAGGACCGGCATCGCCGGACCCTGCCGATTTTAAATCTCCCGCGCGCACGCGCGGGAGTGACGTCATCGCCGCTCCAGCCAATCACAGCGCTGGAGCGGCGATACCCGGAAGACACGCCGGAGCAAGATGACATCCTGCTCGGCGTGGACCAGGTAAGTGGTACACACCTCGTTCCGAGGTAAGTATTTCATAATAGGCTAGTATGCGGTGCATACTAGCCTATTATGCCTTTTGCATTGCAGGTTTGGGGGAAAAAAAAACCTCTTTCCCTTGTTTTTCAGATTCGGTGTTTACGAGACTAAAACTGTTTTTTTTGCTAGAAAATTACTTAAAACCCCCAAACATTATATATATATATTCTAACACCCTAGAGAATAAAATGGCAGTCATTGCAATACTTTTTTTCACACCGTATTTGTGCAGTGGTCTTACAAGCGCACTTTTTTTGGAAAAAAAAAAAAACTTTTTTGAATTAAAAAATAAGACAACAATACATTTTGCCCAATTTTTTTATATATTGTGAACGATAATGTTACGCAGAGTAAAATGATACCCAACATGTCACGCTTAAAAATTGCGCCCGCTCGTGGCATGACGTCAAACTTTTACCCTTAAAAATCTCGATAGGCGACGTTTAAAAAATTCTACAGGTTGCATTTTTTTTTGAGTTACAGAGGAGGTCTAGGGCTAGAATTATTGCTCTCGCTCTAACGATCGCGGCCATACCTCACTTGTGTGGTTTGAACACAGTTTTCATATGCGGGCGCTACTCGCGTATGCGTTCACTTCTGTGCGCGAGCTCGTCGGGACAGGGCGCTTTAAAAAAAAATGTTTGTTTTCTTATTTATTTTTATTTAGTTAATAATTTTTTACACTGAAATAAAATAAAAAAATTGATCACTTTTATTCCTATTACAAGGAATGTAAACATCCCTTGTAATAGAAAAAAGCATGACAGGTCCTCTTAAATATGAGATCTGGGGTCAAAAAGACCTCAGGGCCAGATCCTCAAAAGGGATACGCCGGCGTAACAGCCGTTACGCCGTCGTATCCCTGTTTCTAACTATGGAACTGATCCACAGAATCAGTTTTCCATAGTTAGGCAGAAGATCCGACATGTGTAAGGGACTTACACTGCCGGATCTTAGGATGCAGTACCGCATCCGCCGCTGGGGGCATTTTGTGACGAAATGTCGCCTCGGGTATGCAAATTAGCACTTACGGAGATCCACGAAGCTTTTCAGCTTCGTTTTTTCTCCGTAAGTTTTAGTTTGCAAACGCAAAATTAGGGCTGCTTTTACAAAGTGTAAACTGTTTACACCATGTAAAAGCAGACCCTTCTGTCCAGCGACGCGATTTTTTTTTGTTTTGAATTTTTTTTTTTTTCGCCGTATCTTTTTTTTTCCCGACGCAACTTTATTGACCCGTCGCGATCCACAAAGCTCGGCGTAATGTAATTTTGCGCTATGCACGCCGGAAAAATTACGTCACGAGCATGCGCAGTACGGCCGGCGCGGGAGCGCGCCTAATTTAAAATGGGACTCGCCCCCATGAAAAGAGGAACGCCTTGCGCCGGCGGAATTTAAGTTACACGGCCAAAAATTTCTAGGTAAGTGCTTTGTGGATCGGGCACTTAGGTAGAAATTTTAAGGCAGTGTAACTTAAATGGGAAAATTTACGTTACGCCGGATCTTTGTGGATTACCCCCTCAGATCTTATATTTAGACTTAAATGCAAAAAAAAATTTAAAAAAATTGAAAAATGTAATTTTTTCAAATGACAAAAAAAAAAATGTTTCTTTAAGACGCTGGGCGGGACTGACGTTTTGACGTCACTTCCGCCCAGCAGAGCTATGGGGACGGGTGAAGGACATTTTTCCCTCAGTCTCGTCCCCAGTCAGCTGGAGTTTTAGCTTTGGGGCTTATTAAAACTTCAAAAACGGTACTGCTCTATATGGATTTTTATTTTCCACATATGATCACAGAATCGAACATCAAGTCTGTTTAAGGTGGTAACCATCAGTGGCGGCTGGTGCTCAAATTGTTTGGGGGGGCGCAAACGAAAAATATAAAACAATTGCAGCCTCACTCGGCCCATCAATTATCACCACTGTGCCATGCCATCAAAACGCAACCACTGTGCCATGCCATCAAACACAGCCACTATGCCATCAATTGTCACCACTTTGCCATGCCATCAATTGTCACCACTTTGCCATGCCATCAATTGTCACCACTGTGCCATCAATTGTCACCACTGTGCCATGCCATCAATTGTTACCACTGTGCCATCAATTGTCACCACTGTGCCACCAATTGTCACCACTGTGCCCATCAATTGTCACCACTGTGCCATGCCATCAATTGTTACCACTGTGCCACCAATTGTCACCACTGTGCCATGCCATCAATTGTCACCACTTTGCCATGCCATCAATTGTCACCACTTTGCCATGCCATCAATTGTCACCACTGTGCCATGCCATCAATTGTTACCACTGTGCCACCAATTGTCACCACTGTGCCACCAATTGTCACCACTGTGCCATGCCATAAATTGTTACCACTGTGCCATCAATTGTCACCACTGTGCCACCAATTGTCACCACTGTGCCACCAATTGTCACCACTGTGCCATGCCATCAATTGTTACCACTGTGCCATGCCATCAATTGTTACCACTGTGCCATGCCATCAATTGTTACCACTGTGCCATGCCACCAATTGTCACCACTGTGCCACCAATTGTCACCACTGTGCCACCAATTGTCACCACTGTGCCATGCCACCAATTGTCACCACTGTGCCCACCAATTGTCACCACTGTGCCCATCAATTGTCACCACTGTGCCCATCAATTGTCACCACTGTGCCCATCAATTGTCACTGTCCAGACATCCATCCACCTCGGAGCTTTATATTATAACCTGCTGGGACTTGTAGTTCTCCATCATCTCCTGGGGCTCAGGTGCATGCAATCCACCATATTTGTTCAGTTTTTCTCACTGCTGGGACTTGTAGTCCCATAGATGGTGGATTGCATGCACCTGAGCCCCAGGAGATGATGGAGAACTACAAGTCCCAGCAGTCTAAATACAATAACAGGCTCCAAGGTGGATGGGTGGGGATCAGGCAGTGCACCGCTGTCCGCTGATGACCTAATGGGGCGATAAATCAAATCCATTTTGAACTGAATTCTGTGGCTTGGCTGGCTTACCTTAGCAGTGCTCGGGCAGTGTGAACTTCAGAGAAAGTGGGGGGGAGGAGAGGAGACTTACACAATGACAGGACTCGGAGTGAACTAGGGGGGAACTAGTTCACTCCGAGTCCTGTCAGTGTGTAAGTTCAGTGACAAGCAGAAGCAGAAGCAGTAGCCCCCCCCCAGTTCACTCCGAGCTCTGTCATCTAAGTTCAGTGACAACTGACAAGCAGCAGCAGCCCCCCTCCCCTCCCCCCCCCCCCCAGTTCACTCCGAGTCCTGCCGCCCAGACCCACTCCGCTCCGGATCAGCAGTGTGCACTCGCAACAGCTTCAGGTCCCCCCAAAATGTGCCGATCAGACGTCACATTGAAGGGGGGGGGGGGGGGAGTACCCGAAGCTGTTGCGAGTGCACACTGCTGATCCGGAGCGGAGTGTGGCGGCGGGACTCGGAGTGAACTCCGGGTGGGGGGGAGAGGGGGGGCCGCCGCTGCTGCTTGTCACTGGCAGTACTAGCGCAGAGAGAAGTATTCAGCTGCGGTGGGGCTCGGTGGTGGTGGCGGGGCTGGCAGGCAATGGATGCGGGGGTGCTGCTGGTGCTGGAGTGGGGGAAGGAGCCGGTCTGTTCCTTACCTTCAATGGTTGGCGCCGCTCCTCCTATGATGCCCTCACACGCGCTCCAGATATCACCAGAATACCGGAAGTGGTATAATATTAATGGCACTGCCCACTGACCTCTCCTCCGGTCCCCGCCGAGCCAATCCCATGAGAACACCATGCATTCTAGCAAATCAAATGACAGTGGGAGTGTGTGCGGGCGCACAGCTTGCGCCCTGCACACGCCCTAAACACGGGCAAATCAGCTTCCAAGCCTGCGATCAGCTGATTGCAGGCTGGGAAGCTTCCCATAGACCGCCGCATGTCCGGCGCCTGGTCACTCTTAAAGTGACATTTTTTTAAAAAAAAAATTTTTTTTTTTTTTTTTTTTTTTTTTTTTTACAGCTTGGGGGGGGCGGCGCCCGAGCGCCCCCTATGGACGGGCCGCCACTGGTAACCATAGACGGTGGAAACGGATGTGTAATGAATGTTTTTTGAGATCTTATATCTGGTGAGTGCATCCCCTGAAGGGGACAGATCCCCCCACGTGGTGAACATCCCTTGGTGAAAGGAGCACTTATGATGAGACCATTGATCAATCACAGCCATCCCTGTCACTTTTGCACTGACTGTCATTTATATGAACTTATTATAAACGGAAGTTTGTGTGTAGCGCTGCTGCAGGGCTATTGTGGACTCTTTCACTTGCGTTGTAATATTTCTGCTTGCTTTTTATATTCTTTTTTTTTTTTTTTTGCTTTTTATATTCTACATTTTAAGCAGCTGCTTAGGTTTGATATTTACATCGGATTAGTTGTGACAATAACCTATTATAGCATATTCCTAAGCGCTGGGCTGCACTAATAGGCAGGGCCACTCCTCAGTACTTTTTGGTTTTATCATTTTACCCTGTTGGGTAATAAAAACACAGAAAAGACATGAAAGTGAATGTGGACATTCCCTTTACTGCAGCTCTCATCAAATACCCTAGACGGCGGAGATACAGAGGTAACATGCCACCCAAAACAAACCAGCAGCTCCTTCGGGGGTAGTGCTACATACACAATGCAATCTACAGTAAAAAAAAAAGTGTACTTTGCAGTCCATCATTTAGATCATCATTTTACCTTGGCGACTTTTGCTGCACAAGTATTTCAGTGCTAGTGAACTGT
This sequence comes from Rana temporaria, assembly GCF_905171775.1. Lineage (NCBI taxonomy): Eukaryota > Metazoa > Chordata > Amphibia > Anura > Ranidae > Rana > Rana temporaria. The sequence continues at coordinate 169,966,912 of NC_053497.1, forward strand.
TCTCAAGTCGTCCTGCACATTAAACTACAAGCTTGAGCTCCGTGTGGAAGTCCTATCTGACTGAGCCATGGAGAAAATCATTTTCAGATTTTATAATGTGGCAGCAACCCTCTTCGCTCCAGAGGGCCAAACTCCAGAGACATCATCTCTCAGTCCTGGCTTCCCTCAACCACTCAGCACAAAACAGTGATGTCACAAATTTAATTGCACTAGGTGAGTGCCACCCAGGGCTCAAGTCCTGCGGGAACGCGTGGGAACGGAGTTCCTGCACTTTTTTTACAGCAGGAACGCAGTTCCCTTTGCAGGATGAGAGCAGCTGAGTCACCCGAGCCAATCCTTCACTAAGCGGCGCTGCCCAGCTCGAGTCACTGTCAGGCGAACCTTAGTAATCCTTTATGTTACTGGCCGCTTCCTGTATATGGATTCATCGTGTAGTGTGCGGGTATTTTTTCCCCAGGACTTGACCCCTGGTGCCACCTGATTTGAGAAGTCCAAATGAGAAAGAAGATTGAGTGCCAGACGATCAAATGCCCATATATTTGTATTCTTGACTATGAAGTGAAAATAGGTAGGGAAAAAGTAGCCAACTCATTTTGGTGCCATAGTATCTCTTTTCATCAGAGCTTGGTCTTTTATGCCAGAATTCCTGTATGGACCAGAGCAGTGGTTCTCAACCACCAGGTCTTGGATCACTGTCGGGCCAAGGTCTCCCCTCTCCTATATCCCTTAACCTCCCACAGTGCCTCCCAGATTCTATAGTGCTTCCCAAACTCCCATAGTGGCCCACAGTGCCCCCAGGCCCCCTAAGATCCCTCCACAGTGCCCCCTCAACCTCCGACAATGCCACCCAACCCAGTCCTCCATAGTGTTTCCCAACCTCCAACATTGTACCACAATGCCCCTGTAACGTCTCACGAATTTTGCACTAAATACAATTGTGCTTCTTTCCCAGTTAACTCTCATCCGTTACTTCCTTCCCAAACCTTCTTCCTGAAGAGTCTCCCACTTGAAGTTCAACTATAGTGACTTCCTGTTAAGCTGCTGGGCGGCCTATTTAAGCTCTTAGCACTAAGGCTCCATTCACATCTATGCGACAACGGCGTACGGCGTACGCGGCGTATTTTGCCGCGAGTGTGAAACTTTTTTTTTTTTTGACAAAGCATTCCCATTGCTGTCAATGGGCGAACGCCAATGTCGCCTGAAAAAAAGGGTCCGGGACTTTTTTCAGGCGACAGGCGTTCGGCGTCTATGAGATGTGAACCATCTCCATAGACAGCAATGGGAATTCTCCCCTCTAGCGGCAGAAGCGTCGGGCGTCGGGCGTTTTGTCGCATAGATGTGAATGGAGCCTTACCAGGAAGTGTTCCTTTATTTTGGCTGACACAACGCCTCTGTCGGTTGGGTATCCAGACGCACCTGCTTTGAACTTCAGCTTCCTGACCTGGACCAGGAGTCTCCACTGCCTGCTTCACCAGCCTTACCCATCTGGACCCTTGGAGCCTGACCTTATGCCTGCATCATTCACTTCAGTATCGCAAGTACCCTGATATTGTTATGCATTGCTATCCTGTGAACTGCCCTGCCTGCTAATTATGTAGGCTAACTATACCAGGAATTGCTGCAGCCATAGTCTCTCTATGTTTGGTACTTCTAATAAGGATCCTGCCATGATTTCTACATTCTAAGTCACCAAGTATAAACGGAAGTCTTTCATGCCTATGCACCTCCTTCTCAAATGTTATTTTGTGCACATATACTACCTATTACTTTGAGGACTTTGCCGTTAAGGCTGTTTACATGCCACGCATGCTCGGCTACTTCTGCATTTAACTAGTATCAGTTCTCCCTGGACTTTATACTTATTTGTTTGAGTTTTCACTGACGCCTATGAAGGAATATGCGCCATGTTTCTTGACTGAGACTGTGATGGTAGGATTCCAAACTCTCTGCACACAAGAGAGTGAAACCTGGGTCCGAAACTGAGTAGTCTCCGCAGTTGAGATCCTAACTCTTAAATAATATCCGGCGTAACGTTACAGCCCCTCAACCTCTCACAATGCCACCCAGTCTTAAACAAGCCTGTTTCAGAACCTTCAGCCCTCCATCATGTGCCCAACCACCCATAGTGACGACAGTGCCCCTGACCTCCCATGGAGCTCCCTAACCCCCAGAAACTTCATCCCCTACAGTGCCACCAGAGTCTTCTAACCCACTGCACAGCCCCGGTCCCCCACTTACCACAGTGACACCCATTCAATACATATTTTTAATTCTTATATTTTTATACTTGCATTGTGTAAGGCCTTGTACACACGACCGGATCTGTACGATGAAAACGGTCCGCGGACCGTTTTCATCGGACATGTCCGCTGGGATCATTTGGTCTGATGGCTGTACACACCATCAGACCAAATTCCCCGCGGACAGGATACGCGGTGACGTGGCCGCGCTGTGGCCGCAACGATGACGCGGCGACGTGCGCGACCCTGGAAGGTCAATGCTTCCACGCATGCGTCGAATCACTTCGACGCATGCGAGGGCTTTCGGCCGAGCGGACATGTCCGGTGAGTCATACAGACGACCGAACATGTCCGACGGACAGGCTTCCAGCGGACATGTTTCTTAGCATGCTAAGAAACATTTGTCCGCTGGAAACCTGTCTGCTCGGCCAGGAATCCGGTCCGGTCGGATTCCCAGTCCGCGGACCAGTTTCAGCAAACATGTTCGGTCGTGTGTACGAGGCCTAAGTATACACGTTTTTCTTTACTGTTGGGGCATGGAAGGTTTTAGAAGAATTTATCAGGTTTCTCAAAAACATTGAGAAACCCTGGACTACAGCACAGGAAGAATACAAGAGGAGATTTCTAGAGTGACTAATGCCTTGTACACACGACCGGTTTTCCCGTCGGAATAAACTCCGAAGTTTTTTCAGACGGAGTTCCGACAGAATTCCGCTCAAGCTGTCTTGCATACAAACGGTCACACTAAAATCCGACCGTCAAGAACGCAGTGACGTAAAACACTACGACGAGCCGAGAAAATGAAGTTCTATGCTTCCGAGCATGCGTCGAATGGTTTCAGAGCATGCTTGGTGTTTATTCCGTCGTCCGTCGGAAAATCATACAGACATTCGGAATTTCCGATCGAATTTTTTTCCAATGGAAAAATTTAGAACATATTCTCTATCTAATTCTGTCGTAATTCCCGAGGGAAAAGGTCAGACGGGGCATACACACGGACGGAATATCCGATGAAAAGCTCCCGTCTGACTTTCTCCGTCTGAAATTCCGCTCGTGTGTACAAGGCATAATAGTCTCCTAGAAAGGGGCCTTCATCAGAAGTCAAGCATTTACAATGGCACAGTGACTCTGCAATTCAATTTTTTCTTTTCTTATTTTGCCCTAAAATATAGATATATGATTTGATTGACCTACCGAATCACCAGAGCAATCTTCAGTAGACCCTGGCAGTCCTGTCTTTTTATAAACTGGACCGTGCAGACAAGGGGCCCAGTCATTGGGCTCTCACCACTAGCATTGCAGGAGTGATTTAAAAGCTGCACATGTGCAGTGTGTACTCTCCCCTTAATGCAAAGCCTTTCCAGTTGCACATCCACACCGGGATTCTCACCAGAGATGAGCCTGGATGTTCTCTGAACTCAGATCTGTATTCAAATACATGTAAACAAAGAGGCAGGCTGACAGTGGGAACATGGGCAGACTGACAACTCATGGGGCCCCCGGGCAATAGAAGATTATGGGGGCCCATGGGCTTACAGATGGCCACCACGCCAGGAGGCAGTGCAGCTAAAATCTCTGGATTTTCACATCAAAAGCATGTCGGTTTCGGACATATCAGGGACAGATGTAAAAAAAACACAGATTTTTACATACTGTCCCTGGTTTTACTGAGCCTGGCAACCCTGATGGGGCCCCCTAGTGGCATGGGGCCCTCGGGCAGTGCCCGAGTGACTCAATGGTCAGTCCGCCCCTGAGTGGGAATGATCTGGCCTATAGATCATTGGAGTAAAAAAAAAAAAAATAGATGAGGAACGCACAAGCTCATCTCTAATTCTCACACGTCTGTATCACTTTTCCATCTCATACTCTAAGCTACAACAAATTGATCTCATTCTTTGAGGACAGCTAATTAGATAATCACTTTCGTTGTCCTCAAAGAAAAAGTCTTAGGTCGGCCATAACAGCAGGGACCGGCCGAGATTCGAACTATGTATGTGTAGTGCCTGTGTACTTTATGGTATTACTAGTTTTCCCCCGATGAAGTCACAAGGTACGTGACGTAACGGCGTAGGGATTCGAGATCACGTGACACCTGCGTAAGCCGGAGGCCAGCAGAGAAACGTAAGACGGCGCTGTGTACGCCGCGTCTTGTATATCATTTGCACTACAACTATTTTATTGATGTTAGACCCCTTTCACACTGGGGCGTTTTTCGGGCGTTTTTTAGGCGCTTTGGCGTTTAAAAAAAGCCTGTAAAGCGCCTGAAAGAGGCCTCATCTGCAATCCCAATGTGAAAGCCCAAGTGCTTTTAGAGGCCTTTCACACTGCCAGCGCCCGAAAAACGCTGGTAAAGCGCTGCTAAGACCCCTTTCACACTGAGGCGCTTTTCAGGCGCTTTGGCGTTAAAAAAAGCTTCCTCAATGGGAAGGGGGCTTTAGGAGCGGTGTATTAACCGCTCCTAAAGCGCTGCAAAGAAGCTGCATGCAGGACTTTTTTTGACGCCCTGCCAGCTCAGCGCCTCAGTGTGAAAGCACTCAGGCTTTCACATTGGGATTGCAGATGCAGCTTCTTTCAGGCGTTTTACAGACGCTTTTTTTAACGCTAAGACCATTTTCACACTGGGGTGTTTTTCAGGCGCTTTAGTGTGAAAGCACTCGAGCTTTCACATTGGGATTGCAGATGCAGCTTCTTTCAGGCGTTTTACAGGCGCTTTTTTTAACGCTAAAGCGCTTGAAAAATGCCCCAGTGTGAAAGGGCCCTAAGAGTCCACTTTTATCTACCAATAAAGAACCCCCCTTTTTTACTGTACTTCGCCATTGGAGGCATCCGTTCTTCTCTCTCTCCCCTCGGCTCATATGGAGCATTGAGCACCCTTACAGGTCCATTACCCATTTGAAATCGGTACCAGCTATAGGTGTAAGAGACTGCCATTGAGGACACTATCGGGAAGGAGTGAGACATATATCCCAGACACGCATACACCCATGTTACATGCCATTATATAGTAGCAGCAAGGTGAGAGTTCTGGGAGACCGATTATGGATGCTTCTTCATTTTTACACTGTTTAACCATCAGCCATTTTTGAGAAGACCACCATACTAGTCTATGTAGACCAGTGGTCTCAAAGTACCGGCCCGCGGACCAGTTATAAATGGCCCGCAGGCAGGGCGGAAGTGGGGGGAGCTTTTGTGAGCTGGCGCCATCTGGTGGTGAGCCGTTGGTATTACAAGTTATTACCACCAGATGTGAGCTGGCGCCATCTGGTGGTGGCCGTTGGTATTACAAGTTAAGCATTATAAGTTAAACAGCAATTCTAATGTCATTTTTCACTATTTTCACTGCCATCTTCTTCCCTCTAATTAGAACCCCCAAACATTATATATATTTTTTATCCTAACACCCTAGAGAATAAAATGGCGATCTGTTACGCCGTATTTGCGCAGCGGTATTACAAGCGCACTTTTTTGGGAAAAAATTACACTTTTTTAAATTAAAAAATAAGACAACAGTAAAGTTATCCCCATTTTTTTTAATATTATGAAAGATAATGTTACGCCGAGTAAATTCATACCCAACATGTCACGCTTCAAAATTGCGTCCGCTTGTGGAATGCCGACAAACTTTTTTACCCTTTAAAATCTTCCTAGGCGACGTTTAAAAAAATCTACAGGTTGCATGTTTTAAGTTACAGAGGAGGTCTAGGGCTAGAATTATTGCTCTCGCTCTACCAATCGCGGCGATACCTCACATGTGTGGTTTGAACACCGTTTACATATGCGGGCGCTGATCGCGTATGTGTTCGCTTCTGCGTGCAAGCTTGTCGGGACGGGGTGCGTTTTCTGGCTCCTAACTTTTTTAGCTGGCGCCTAGATTCCAAGCAAATTTGTCAAACCCTGACTTACACCAGTGCTGGGGGTAATAATGCGCTCGCTGACACCGGTGCTGGGGGTTAATAATGTGTTCGCTGACACCAGTACTGTTGTTTTTGAAGTTTGAAAGTTTGCATGCGGCCCCCCATGGCATATGAAAAATTGTCTTGTGGCCCTCAGGTAATTTGAGTTTGAGACCCCTGATGTAGGCCATCATATTCCTTAGTTAAAGGACATTCCTTTATGTTATTTATATTTTTATTTTTCCAAGACACCCTGCATTTATTGATTTATGTATTTATTTATTTATTCATTTATCCATTAACTGTCACTTTGTGATTTAGTTTGATTGTGTCTCATCACCCATATAGTTTTATTCTGCATCAGGCTCACTGATGGATATGTTATGAGTGTTTGTTGTGGACACGCATTCTAGTAGTTTTCACTACTGTTTGGAGCGCTTATCACATTTTTATTTAATTCGAAGATTTATAGCTGGATTCAGCTAGGGGCGCGCATCTTTGCGGCGGCGTATTTACACTACGCCGCCGTAAGTTAGCTAGGCAAGTACTGTATTCACAAAGTACAGTACTTGCCTGCTAAGTTACGGCGGCGTAGCGTAAATGTGGCCGGCGTAAGCGCGCCTAATTCAAATTAGGCTGAGGGGGCGTGTTTTATGTCAATATGGGTTGACCTGACGTGATTGACGTTTTTTAGGAACGGCGCATGCGCCGCCCGTGTACATATCCCAGTGTGCATTGCAGCAAAGTACGCCGCAAGGACGTATTGGTTTTGACGTGGACGGAAATTACGTCCAGCCCTATTCACGGACGACTTACGCAAACGACGTAAAATTTTCAAATTTCGACGCGGGAACGAGGGCCATACTTAACATTACTAGTCCAGCTATTTGATGGAATAACTTTACGCCTGAAAATGCCTTACGGAAACGGCGTATCTTTACTGCGACTGGCGGACGTACGTTCGTAAATAGGCGTATCTAGTGATTTACATATTCTACCCTGAACGCAATGGAAGCACCACCTAGCGGCCATCCTAAATATTGCACCCTAAGATACGACGGCGCAGGCCGTCGTATCTTAGATAGGTTTAAGTGTATCTCTGTTTGAGAATACACTTAAACTTAGGACGGCGCAGATTCCGAGTTAGGTCGGCGTATCTACTGATACGCCGGCCTAACTCTTACTGAATCTAGCTATTAGAGTGCTGGAGTTTGACACAGTTTCGTGAGCGTAAGCAATTTTAACTTCAGCCCGGACCATTTTGCTGGTCAATGACCGGGCCACTTTTTGCGATTCGGCACTGCGTCGCTTTAACTGACAATTGCGCAGTCGTGCGAGGGGGCCCGCAAACAAATTGGCGTCTTTTTTTCCCACAAATAGAGCTTTCTTTTGGTGGTATTTGATCGGTTTTTATTTTTTGCGATATAAACAAAAATAGAGCGAAATTTTGAAAAAAAAATGAATATTTTAAACTTTTTGCTGTAATAAATATCCCCCAAAAATATAAAAAAAACTATTTTTTGCCTCAGTTTAGGCCGATACGTATTCTTGTACATATTGTTCATAAAACAAAAAAAGGAAATAAGTGTTTATTGATTGGTGTGCGCAAAAGTTATAGCGTCTACAAAATAGGGGATAGTTTTAAGGCATTTTTATTATTTTATTATTCAAAAAAAGTGAGTAGTATATTGGATTTTTGTGCCCTGAAATCAACTTTGTGTATTTTATACTGAAAATGCGCAAATACCAAGTGACATATTGCATTGGAACTGGCACTAGCTTATTCTCCAGTTTCTATGATTTCAGAAAATATATACAAAGTTTTGAGGGGTTTTCAGTAATCTTCAGGCCTAAAATTATGTTTTAGACCCCTTTTCACACTGAGGTGCTTTACAGGCGTTTTTGCGCTAAAAATAGCGCCTGTAAAGCGCCCCTTCTGCAGCCCCAGTGTGAAAGCCTGAGTGCATCTTTGGGGCGGTGCCCATTAAAATAAATGGGTGCTGCTTTCAAAGCGCCTTGAAGGCGATTTGAAAGCAGCGCTAAGCGGGAGCTTTTAACCACCCCTGCCGCAAGTTTCTAAAGGTGAGGGGGTAAAAAAATAAATAAAAAAACAGGCCGGTTCCCTGGAGACCATCGGGCCCCTTACAGTTGCAATGCCTGTACCCCCCTGATGGCGGCCCTGCCTGGGAATATTCCAGTCAGGCTTCAGATATGTAAATGGCCTACACCTTTTCAGCTTTGGTCAAAACTGCACAGTATGGCCCGGATTCAGAAAGAAATGCTACGCCGCCGTAACTTTGAGAGGCGAGTCCCGTATTCAGAAAGAACTTGCGGCCGAAGTTACGGCGGCGTAGCGTATATGGGCCGGCGTAAGCCCGCCTAATTCAAAATAGGCTGGTAGGGGGCGTGTTGTATGGTAATTAATCATGACCCCGAGTAATTGACGCTCCTAACGAACGGCGCATGCGCCGTCCGTGAAAGTATCCCAGTGAGCATGCTCCAAATTACGCCGCAAATAGTCAGTGCTTTAGACGTGAGCGTAATTTACGCACAGCCCTATTCGCGTACGACTTACATAAACGACGCAAAATTCTACACTGTCCCGACGTCCATACTTAACATTGGCTACGCCTCATATAGCAGGGGTAACTTTACGCCGAAAAAAGTCTTACGTAAACAACGTAAATCAATGTGACGGGCGCACGTACGTTTCTGAATCGGCGTATCTAGCTCATTTGCATATTATTCGCGTAAATCTACGGAAGCGCCCCTAGTGGCCAGCGTAAATATGCACCCCAAGATACGACGGCGTAGGAGACTTACGCCGCTCATATCTAGGCAACAGTGAGGCGTATCTGATTCTATGAATCAGGCGCAGAGATGCGACGCCTCACACTCAGAGTTACGACGGCGTATCTGGAGATACGCTGTCGTAACTCCTTTCTGAATCCGGGCCTTTGTCTTTATCTACAGAAACAACTTATCTGCATTGGTAGTTTTTTTTTTGTAAAAGTGAACCAACCCTTAAAAAACAACTACGTACACACGGTCGCTTTATGTGATGTAAAAAAACAACATTTTTAAAACGTAATTTTAAATGACCGTGTGTGGTGAAAACGTTGTTTTATGTCTTCTGAAAAACAACAAAAAAAAAATTCGAGCATGCTTTAATTTTTTGTGTCGTTTTTCAAAACGTCGTCAGAGTGTGTAGCTAAAACGACGTTTAAAACAACGTTTTTAAACCCGCGCATGCTCAGAAGCAAGTTATGAAGCGAGCTTCAATGGAACAGAGTGCCGTCGTACGTGCTGAACGTAACCGCGCTTTGCTAGAGCATTTTGAAAAACGATGGTGTGTAGGCAACGTCGTTTTTGAAAATTAAGTTTGAAAAAACTTTGTTTTTTTTCATCACATAAAACGTCATTTTGTTTCATCACAAAAAACGACCGTCTGTACGCGGCATTACACTCAGAGTTACGACGGCGTATCTGGAGATACGCCGTCGTAACTCCTTTCTGAATCCGGGCCTTTGTCTTTATCTACAGAAACAACTTATCTGCATTGGTAGTTTTTTTTTTTTGTAAAAGTGAACCAACCCTTTAAAAACAACTTAGTTACGGCCTGTACATTTATAATGCATATCACAAAGCTCTGATTTCTAGTTGCTAGGAGATGACAGTGGTGTGCAGTTAAGAGGTCGGAATAGGAGGGCGGGGCTACTGCTCTTCAGGCCAATAGAGATTTGTCAGGCCGGTGTCCATTAGCAGCACAACTGCTAGTTGTTGGTTTCCATAACTACAAGAAGCCAAACATTGCAGGCTGAGTATTCCTCCTACAGAGGTGTGTTCTGACTTATGGCGGAGAATCAGGGGGAGGAGCCTGTGTCAGCGTCCTATCGTTCCGCGCCTATACTTGTGTGCGGTACTATGAACCCAGGTAGGGAAAATGTCTGTATTATGTGAGTACATGGACAGTGATGTGTGTATTGTGTCCCATACTAGGCCCAATAAACAAAGCTTAATCGTCAATTTTCGCTGCTGCGTGCAAAGCGCAACATGCAGAGGCTCCTCCCCAGTGCCGATCCTGACCTCTCTGGGGCCCTAAGCACAATTCTGCTAAGGGGCCCTCTATCTGACCCGTGATACTGTGAGCTATGTAAACCATTTGCCATTGCCACATAACATTCAGGGTTTTTTTTTTTACCACATGACATTTAGGCTGCTTTCACATTGCAGCGTGGAGCCGCAGTGACGGTATAGCCGCGCTATTTGTAGCGCGGCTATACTGTCGTATTTACCGCGATATTCGGGCGCTAGCGGTGAGGTTTTAACCCCCGCTAGCGGCCGAAAAAGGGTTAATACGCGGTATTACCGCGCTTTCCCATTGATTTCAATGGGAAGGCGCGGTATAGGAGTGGTGAACACACCGCTCCTATACCGCGGTAAAGATGCGGCTAGCAGGACTTTTGGTGCGCTCCTGCTAGCGCACCGCTTCAATGTGAAAGCCTTCGGGCTTTCACATTGAACACTGCAGGGCATGATTTTTCATGCGGTATAGCAGCGCTATTTTTAGCGCTGTACCGCATGAAAAACGCCCCAGTGTGAAAGGGCTCTCAGGGTTTTTTTTTACCACATAACATTCAGGGTTTTTTTTTTTTACCACATAACATTGTTTTTTTTTTTTTTTTTTACCACATAACATTCATGCCCCGTACACACCATTACTTTATGTGATGAAAAAAAACGACATTTTCTGTGAAGTAAAAAATGACGTTTTTGAAACTTAAATTTTCAAAGACGAAGTTGCATACACACCATTGTTTTTCTCACAATGTTCTAGCAAAGCGAGGTTACGTTCTCACCACTTTTTCCATTGAAGCTCGCTTCATAACTAGCTTCTGGGCATGCGCGGGTGTAAAAACGTCTTTTTAAACGATACATAAAATTGAAGCATGTTTCAATTTTTTTTGGTCGTTTTTTACAAGACATAAAACAACGTTTTCCCCCACACACGGTCAATTAAAGTGACGTTTTTAAAAACGTAGTTTTTTTTCATCACATAAAGTGATGGTGTGTACGGGGCATCAGGGTTTTTTTTATTTACCACATAACATTCAGGTTTTTTTTTTTACCACATAACATTCAGGGTTTTTTTTTTACCACATAACATTTAGGTTTTTTTTTACCACATAACATTTAATTTTTTTTTTACCACATAACATTTAGGGTTTTTTTTTACCACATAACATTTAGGGTTTTTTTTTACCACATAACATTCAGGTTTTTTTTTTTTACCACATAACATTCAGGTTTTTTTTGTTTGACCACATAACATTCAGGTTTTTTTTTTACCACATAACATTCAGGTTTTTTTTTTTTACCACATAACATTCAGGTTTTTTTTTTTACCACATAACATTCAGGTTTTTTTTTTTTACCACATAACATTTAGGTTTTTTTTTACCACATAACATTTAATTTTTTTTTTACCACATAACATTTAGGGGTTTTTTTTACCACATAACATTCAGGTTTTTTTTTTTACCACATAACATTCAGGTTTTTTTTGTTTGACCACATAACATTCAGGGTTTTTTTTTACCACATAACATTCAGGGTTTTTTTTTACCACATGACATTCAGGTTTTTTTTTTACCACATGACATTCAGGTTTTTTTTTTACCACATAACATTCAGGGTTTTTTTGTTTTACCACATAACATTCAGGGTTTTTTTTTACCACATAACATTCAGGGTTTTTTTTTACCACATGACATTCAGGTTTTTTTTTTACCACATGACATTCAGGTTTTTTTTTTACCACATAACATTCAGGGTTTTTTTTTTACCACATAACATTCAGGTTTTTTTTTACCACATAACATCCAGGTTTTTTTTTTACCACATAACATCCAGGTTTTTTTTTACCACATAACATTCAGGGTTTTTTTTACCACATAACATTCAGGTTTTTTTTTTATACCACATAACATTCAGGGTTTTTTTTTACCACATAACATCCAGGTTTTTTTTTACCACATAACATTCAGGGTTTTTTTTACCACATAACATTCAGGTTTTTTTTTTATACCACATAACATTCAAGGTTTCTTTTTTTTTTTACCACATAACATTCAGGTTTTTTTTTTTTACCACATAACATTCAGGTTTTTTTTTTTACCACATAACATTCAGGTTTTTTTTTTTTACCACATAACATTCAGGGTTTTTTTTTACCACATAACATTCAGGGTTTTTTTTTTTACCACATAACATTCAGGGTTTTTTTTTACCACATAACATTCAGGGTTTTTTTTTTACCACATAACATTCAGGTTTTTTTTTTACCACATAACATTCAGGGTTTTTTTTTTACCACATAACATTCAGGTTTTTTTTTTACCACATAACATTCAGGTTTTTTTTTTTTTACCACATAACATTCAGGTTTTTTTTTTACCACATAACATTCAGGGTTTTTTTTTACCACACAACATTCAGGGTTTTTTTTTTACCACAACATTCAGGGTTTTTTTTTTACCACACAACATGACCAGTTACACTTACCGGTAGCTGTATTTCTGGTAAGTCTTACAGGACGGCACCCTGAGAGATGACTGGCTTCTCCTGACAGGAAACACAATCAAAAAGAGGTTAAAAACCCCGCCCCTTCCCGTGCTCCTCAGTTTGAGATAAAGTATGAACCCACCAGTGCACGGGAAAAACACCACAGAAAATATAATACAAACCAATAATGTATCACAAGGGTGGGAAGTAGGCCTGCCGTCCTGTAAGACTTACCAGAAATACAGCTACCGGTAAGTGTAACTGGTCATTTCTCTAGTCGTCTTCCAGGACGGCACCCTGAGAGAGAAGCAAGTAGCTTCAGGCCTACCTTAGGGCGGGACCACTGCTTGCAGGACCTTTCTCCCGAAAACCAAGTCCTGAGGTGACAGTAGGTCAACTCTATAATGTTTCAGGAACGTGTTCTGGCTTGACCACGTCGCTGCTCTGCAAATTTGCTCCACCGAAGCTCCGGCCCTTTCTGCCCAGGAGGTTGCTAGTGATCGTGTGGAGTGTGCTTTAACATTAGGAGCTACCTTACCGGCTTGTACATAAGCTAAGGAAATTGTCTGCCTAATCCATCTAGAAATAGAGGCTCTGGACGCTTGAAGGCCTCTTTTCTGACCCGAAAAACAAATTAATAGATGAGTAGAACGTCTAAAGACTGTAACTCTTTCTAAGTAAGCTAATAGACATCGTCTAACATCCAGACAATGAAAGGAAGCTTCTCCTTCATTCTGGGGATTTGAACAAAAAGAAGGGAGGATTACTTCCTGTGACCTGTGGAACTTTGTCACTACCTTAGGAAGATAAAGGGGGTCCTGACTTAGAACAACCCTGTCCTCAAATAAGCGAAAAAATGGCTCTTTAATGGAGAGCGCCTGCATATCACCTATCCTCTTGGCTGTCGTGATTGCCAAGAGGAAGGCAAATTTAAAGGTGAGTAACCTGATGGGGATAGTGTCAATTGGCTCAAACGGAGCCTTGGTAAGTTGGTTTAACACTAACGAAAGATCCCAGGGTGGAACCCTAGAGATCTGAACTGGGGACAACCTGTCTCTGGCTATAAGAAACCTTTTGACCAGGGGGTCCAGGGATAGACGTCTATCCAAAAAATACGACAAGGCTGCCACCTGAACCCTTAGAGTCCTTGTGGCTAACCCCTTGTCTACTCCATCTTGGAGAAAATCTAAGATGACCGAGGTCTCCTGCTGAGAATTCTGTCTCTCTGAGCACCAGCGAGAGAAGATACCCCAGGTTTTGGCATATATACGCCTAGTGACTACCTTCCTACTGGCTAGAAGCGTGTCAATAACTCTCTCGGAGCAGCCCTTCTCCCTCAGGTTCCGCCTCTCAAGCACCAGGCCGTCAGCTTGAAGAAGCCGGGTTCTGGGTGATAAATCGGACCCTGACGAAGAAGGTCCGCCCGGACAGGGAGAAGTAGGGGAGGCAACACTGACCCTCGCTCTAGAGCGGGAAACCAGGCCCTCTTGGGCCACCAGGGTGTGACGAGAATGAACTTCCCTACTGCTAGATTTACCTTCTGCAGGACTCTCGGAATCAGGCTCAAGGGAGGGAAGGCATAGGCTAGCTGGAACCTCCATACCTGTGCCAGTGCATCCACCCCCTCCGAGCCGTGTTCTCGGGAGAGAGAGAAGAACCTCTTCACCTTCCGGTTTGCCCTGCGGGCGAAGAGATCTATCTCTGGGCTGCCAAAGTGCTGGCATATTAGACTGAAAATCTCTGTATTTAGTTCCCATTCTCCCTGGAGAATGGGATGGCGACTTAAATAGTCTGCCTCCAGATTGAGGGTCCCTTTCAGGTGTACCGCCGAGAGTGAGAGAACTCTCTGCTCGGCCCAGCCCAGGATCTCTAAGGACAAGTCTAGAAGGGTGCGAGATCTGGTGCCCCCCTGATGGTTGAGGAAGGCCACCGCGGTCGCATTGTCGGAAATGATCTGGACCTCCTGGTCCAAGACTCTGTCCTCGAATGCCTTCAGAGCCTCTCCGACCGCTAATAGCTCGCGGTAATTTGAAGAGGCCCCCTTCTGTCGTTGTCCCCAGGTACCCTGGGCACGGAGATCGTCCAGATGTGCGCCCCACCCCCATGAGCTGGCGTCCGTGGTGATCCTGACCGGATTGATCTGGCCCCACGACAGACCTTGCTGTAGGTTCTGTGGGATGAGCCACCAGCCCAGTGAGAGCTTCACTGGTTCTGGGAGACTGACTCTGAGCTCTAGGGATTCCCTTCTTCCGTCCCAGGAGGAAAGAAGGAAAAATTGGAGGGGTCTGGAGTGGAGCTGAGCCCACGGGACTGCTGGAATACAGGAGGTCATTAGGCCTAGAACTCTCATGATGTCCCTGAAGGAGGACTCTACTCCTTCTAACGTTGATCTGACCACTGACATGAGACCCCGGATCTTGTCGTTGGGTAAAAAGAGCTTCCTCTCCAAGGAATCTATCAGAAACCCTAGATAGAGTTTCTTCTGCTCTGGAAGGAGTGAGGATTTCTCCTTGTTGATGATCCAACCCAAGGACTCGAGGGTAGTCATCACAGTGGCTAGATCCGAAAGAAGGAGATCTCGACTTTGATTGTATAGTATCAAGTCGTCGAGATAGGGAACTAACGCTATCCCTTGTAGGTGCAGGAAAGCGATCGCCTCCGCCAGGACCTTGGTAAAGACCCTTGGACTGGAGGCCAGTCCGAAAGGAAGGGCAGCAAATTGCCAATGCTGTACTCCCTGGGCGGAGGCGATCGCAAACCTGAGGAACCTCTGATGACCCAAGAAGATTGGGACATGGAGGTACGCGTCTCTTAAATCGATGGTGACCATGAATACCTCTCTTAGTAGGAGCCTCTTGAGGCTGTAAATACTCTCCATTCGAAACCTCTTGTGGAGGAGGGAGGTATTCAGGGGTTTCAGATTGATAATCAATCGAAATTTGCCTGAAGGCTTGGGGACCACAAAGATGTGGGAGTACACTCCTAACCCTCTCTGGTACACAGGGACTGGAACTATGACCCCCTGTTGTGCCAGTTCTGAGACATTTTGCAGAAGGCCTGCTGACTTGAGAGGGTCCTTGGGTAAGTGAGTCAGAATAAAGTTTGGAGGGGGAAGCTGACGGAACTCTAGTTTGTACCCCTCCCTTACGATTTGGAGAATGTGGGGACTTTGAGTAATACTCTCCCACCTGGGAAGGAACTGGGAGAGTCTTCCCCCGACCTTCCCGTCATTTGGAGTCCTTGTCGCTGGGTTTTGGATTGGAAAAAAGGATACCCCCTTTTTGTTTTTCCTTCCCAGCACCCCAACGTCTGTTGTAAGGGGCCTTCTTCTCCGAGGAACGGTTCTTACCTCCAAACCCCCCCTGGGGGCCTCGAAAAAACTTTTTCTTGTTTTGTCTAGGCTTAGTAGGAAAACGCACCCCTTTTTCTGAGGACCTAGTCAGGGCCTGATCCAGGCCCGTACCGAAGAGAAGGGAGCCCTCGAAGGGAAGACCACAAAGGCGGTTCTTAGACGCAAGGTCCCCATTCCACATCTTGACCCATACTGCTCTTCTGGCAGAGTTGAGGAGGGCTCCTGTCTTTGCGGTAGAACGTACCGTCTCTACTGAGGTGTCTGCTAAATAAGCTACTGCGCTCCCTATGAGCTGAAGGGATTCTAGAATCCCCTTAGAGTCTGAACCCTGGGACACATGTTCCATCAACTTGGAGATCCAAGAATTAGCATTCCTAGCAATACAGGCCGAAGCCAATGCGGGGCTCAAGGCAGCCGCATTAGCTTCCCAGGCCCTACACAAGGAGGTCTCTGCCCGCCGATCCATAGGATCTTTCAAGTTGCCTGTGTCCTCAAAGGAGAGGTCCGACTGTTTGGAAATTTGCGCGAGGGGAGCATCTAATCTAGGTATTTTAAAAAATTTAGATTCCTCCTCCTCTTTAAAGGGGCAACGTCGTTTCCAGGTCTTGTATCTTAAAAGCTTTTTCTCTGGTTCTGCCCATTCCCTGAGGATGATATCCTTAAGGGACTGATGTACCGGAATAGCTTTGGCCTGAGGTTTAGACAGGCCTTGGTATAACCTATCCTGTGTGGAAATTTCTTCCGTAGGCTGTGGAATCTCCTCGGAGGCGTACACTGCCTCAAGGAGACCTTCCATGTCGTCGGCAGCAAAGACATATCTGCCTGTCCTAGTATCCTCATTTTCTTCTTCCGCCTGACCAATAGAACCTTCCTCCTGGGGAGGAATCTCTGAATCTTCAGAGTCAGATACTAAGGAACCAAGGGATTCCTGGCGGACTCTAAAAATCTGCGAAGAGGAACTTTCTTGAGAAGAGGGCCCTGCGATGGGGGCTTCAGGCTCTTTGCTCTTTAAAGACACATGAAATTCTTTAAGAGTAGAGAGCATCTCAGACTGGACCTCAAGAAATCCTTTCAGAATTTCAGAGGTCTCCTTCCCTGCCAATTTAATGATACATTTAGCACAAAAGGGTTTGGAATAATCTGAGGGTAACTTGCAACTACAATAGCCACATTTTTTGGAGCGACTAGTGTCCTTAACTGAACGACTAGCACCCCCCTGGGCAACAAAATCCTCCCCTAGAAAGAAAAGGATACACAGGCATGTATGTAAATACTAGGGAACAACTACTGGGTCCCAGCCCACCATACCTGTGTCCAGGAAGACTCACCCCCTGTGGTCTCCTCCGCAGCCGGGGTCGTAGACGACCGGACCTCTCGCTCCATCGCGTGAGGATGAAGGCGCCGCTCTCTCTCGGCTGCTGCTGCCCTTTCGTGTGTCTCCGGTGCCGTGGGAAGCCGACTGGCGTGTTGGAGCTGCAGCGCGCCATCTTGCTGAGCCGACCCGGAAGTGACACGCGCCGCGCATGTGACGTCATTGCCCTGCGCCGCCGGCTCTGTGAGACGCCGGTTTTGGCGCCAAATTCGAAAACGGCAATGAACGCTCCAGGGAATCCAGGACGACCCAGTCGCAGCCCCAGACCGCACAGAAAACCCCCACCACCGGAGAGAGCCTGACCCACAGACCTCCAAGGTAAGGGGAAAGCTCAGAGAGAGAGAGTGGATCAGCCCCTGGAGCTCCAGAATAGCCACCTATCCCCAGGAGACTCCAGCACTCAGGGGGGTTCTTCAACCCACATAGTGAGGCCCCCCTGAGCAAGAAGGGACCCCCTAGGAATGGAAATCTTCGCTAAACCCAAAGGCTACCCAGTGCCTGCGGTTCAGTTCCCAGGGGGGGGGACCACCAGCCCCAGGCCTTAGGTCAGAAAAAAATAAACGTTTCGCTGTGGGGAAACACAATCAAGAACTGAGGAGCACGGGAAGGGGCGGGGTTTTTAACCTCTTTTTGATTGTGTTTCCTGTCAGGAGAAGCCAGTCATCTCTCAGGGTGCCGTCCTGGAAGACGACTAGAGAAATTCAGGTTTTTTTTTTACCACATGACATTCAGGGTTTTTTTTTACCACATGACATTCAGGGTTTTTTTTTACCACATAACATTCAGGTTTTTTTTACCACACAACATTCAGGGTTTTTTTTTACCACAACATTCAGGGTTTTTTTTTTACCACACAACATTCAGGGTTTTTTTTTATCACATAACATTCAGGGTTTTTTTTACCACATAACATTCAGGGTTTTTTTTACCACATAACATGACTGACTCCACCTCCCCAGGAGCAGGGAGCTTCAGCACTTAGCCGCTCGTGGACTACAGCTCCCATAAGCATGAGCGGCGGCCGTCTCACTGACGTCACCTGACGTCTGACTCACTACTGCTACATTGTCAATGTTCAGCGCCGCGGGCGGATACTCGGACAGCCGCGGCGGCGGCCATTGTTCCGGTTAGGAATCGCCGATGCAAATAGAAACTCCATGCTTCCCAGCGGGGCCCCGAGTAAATCCGGGGGCCCTACGCAGCTTGCGTAGTCTGCGTATAGGGCGGATCGGCCCTGCTCCTCCCCCTCCCTTTCTTCGGTGGTCCCCAAAGTCCCAGTCCGCCCCTGTTTAAAAACCAAGGCCCATTGTGCACTAAGGGGTATATTTATAAAAAGAAAAAATTGCTTTGTGAATATCTCAGCTCCGTGATACTGTTTCATACTTTATATGCTGAAATGTTTACCCTGCCGATGGTCAAATTTAACCACTTGCTGACCGCCGCACGACTATTTACGTCGACAAAATGGCACGGGCAGGCAGATTGGCGTACAGGTACGTCCCTTTTAATCGGCCGCGGCTTTCGAACTCGATGTTCCCGGGAGGCCCGCGATTGTGGTCGGCACCGGCAGAACAGGGGAACGCCTTTGTAAACAAGCCAGCGATTCCCTGTTCCGCCGCTTGATCGCTCTTATGGGCGGCGAGAGGGGACGCCGCCCTCCGGTGCTTCTACCGACTCAACGCTGCGATCGGTGATTCGGAGAGTAGATCCGCCGTCCCCAGATTACTACCGTAGAGATTTCCGGCGGACCAGATGGTCGCCGGAGTCTATATGATCGTTCGGAGGCCGGGCGCGATGTTATGACGTCACGCCCGGCCTCTGTATTAGAAAAAACGGCGCTTCGGCTGTGAATCGGTGATCGTTTTTTTTTTCCCAGGCTTCCATCTGTAGCAGAGCCAGATGGAAGAAGAGGAGGAGAAGCCAGTAGCGCTGCAGGGTAAAGGGGCACACACAGCAGGGGAATGAAGGTGCTTATGCTAGAATTGATCCCCCTGTAGCGCAGCCAGAGGAAGGAAGAGGAGGAGAAGCCGGAAGCTCTGCAGGGTAAAGGGGCACAGACAGCAGGGGAATGGAGGTGCATATGCTAGAATTGATCTCCCTGTAGTGCAGCCAGAGGGAGGAAGAGGAGGAGAAGCCGGAAGCTCTGCAGGGTAAAGGGGCACAGACAGCAGGGGAATGGAGGTGCATATGCTAGAATTGATCTCCCTGTAGTGCAGCCAGAGGGAGGAAGAGGAGGAGAAGCCGGAAGCGCTGCAGGGAAAAGGGGCACACAGGGGGGCACAGACAGTAGGGGAATGGAGGTGCTTATGCTAGAATTGATCCCCCTGTAGTGCAGCCAGATGGAAGAAGAGGAGGAGAATCCAGAAGCTCTGCAGGGTAAAGGGGCACACAGGGGGCACAGGCAGCAGGGGAATGGAGGTTCATATGCTAGAATTGATCCCCCTGCAGTGCAGCCAGAGGAGGGAAGAGGAGGAGAAGTCGGAAGCGCTGCAGGGGGAAGAACAAGAGGATTAGTGTCTGCAATAAGGTAGTACAGCCAGTCCTCCTGCTCCTGAACTGATGGGGACCGGGACAGGAGGGCCGGCTGTAATGTCTTATCAGCAGCCCTGGTGCACTGTGTGATTAGGGTGTGCCCAGGCACACCCAGCACACCCCATGCGCATGCCTATGCCTTTACCACTACTGTGTCATGCAATACTATTCAGTATTGTGAGACACAAACTTGTAGTGGAAAATATTAGCATAATTGCTGCGAGGAACTTAACATTCTACTAATAAACTTCTAGTAATAACAGAATACATGAGAAAGTTCCATTGATTGTCGCCATAACCTGAGACAGAAATATCTCAATGAGAATAGAGAACGGGGATCCGTAGAGACTTAAATCTCCGTTGTGATCATTAATAATTATTTCATCATGTACAAGAAAAAAAATAGTAAATTGGAGATCTTCTGTTTTAGTAAACAGCTCATTAATTACCCCTCTGTGGGACTTGTTAAATGAAAACGCATTAATGTTGTGAAATTATTTGTAATTGCCTTTCATGATGCTAATTAATGATCATGAGACTGCGGAGGTGTCACAGACCTGTTCCTGGAGGAAATCATTTGCATCAACATGAGGAACACTGAAAAATATTAACTGTTGCTTTTTAATTCAATGTAGACATTGCATAATAATTGCATGATAGCGTAGTGTTAAAGTGGATGTAAAGCCCCTCTCATCCTTTCTAAACTCCTGCCATAGTGCTGATCTATAAGGATATAGATGCCTCCTGCATGTATCCTTACCTGTCAAATGTCTCCCCTCTGTCTGTTATAAGAACTGAAAAACTGCAGATTCTGTGGGTGGATCTGTTGTCTGGAGCTCGGTGGGTGGAGTTAGGACCGATCCTAGGCAGGGTGCACAGGGTGCTTTGCACCCAGGCGCCTGCAGAGGTGGGGGCGCCGAAGTGGCAGAGTTCTCTCCTTTTGTGTCTGTTCAGAACTAGTGTTCTGAGTATAGGTGTGTGCAGTGGCGGCTGGTGCTCAAAATTTTTGGGGGGGGCGCAAACGCAGAGGCAGCGCGAGCCGGCACATCGAATACCTTCCGAAGAGAAGCAACAAAACCGGAAAACTCGGCAACCACCGGATTGTTGTTCTCCCATAAAGGGCTGGCCAAGGCCTTGTCCGAGAGCAGCGAGATCAAGAAGCCCACCTTTGATCTCTCAGTAGGAAAGGCATGTGGCAGCAACTCGAAATAAATGCCCACCTGGTTAAGGAAACCTCGGCACTGAGTTGGCTCTCCCCCAAAGCGCTGTGGAAGAGGGGCAGAACCGGTCATACCCCGAAACACCGCAGGCGCAACAACAGGTGTCGGGGTAGACTCTGGCGCAACAACCGGAGCGGCAGTAGGAGCGGGCCCAGGAGCGACCACCGACCCATCGGCAACGGGAGCGAAATGAACCGTGCGTTCAAGCAGGGTTTGCAACGCCACAGCGAACCGACCCAACAGGTGATCCTGCTGATCAAGTCTGGCAACCAGCGTGGGTAGCGAGGATGGCCCTGTACCATCAGAATTCATGGCTTGGTCCTAATGTCACGGAGCCATGAACCAGACGTACAACAAGAGATAAGTGAAAATAAGAAGGCTTTATTAAAAAAATCAAGCTGTAAAGCAAAAGTCCAAACAGATGGTGAAACGAGTGGCGTCACTAGGGTTGGTGTCACCTGGTGCGGTAAAATATGGTGTCACCCCCCCACAATTACTTTTTTTAAATATTTTTGACCCTACCGTTTGCTCTCTGTTCTCCTTTCTTCCCCATTTTCTCTCTCTCTATCCATCTTTCTTGTTCTTTCTATCCCCTTCTTCTTTCTCTCCCTTTTTCTTTGTTCCCCCCGCCTCTCTTTCTCCAGGGCCAGAATTCACATCTCATGAGCCATACCCCTACAACTTTTTTATACCCTGAAAAAACATGGAAAATCTACTAACAGAATGCATTTCTTTACTGAGAACCTGAAATGACAGCCTGCTGTCCGACATTTTGGAGAATAAAATTTACATTATACACACTTCAAACAAATTTTGTGCAAAAAAAAAAAGAAAAGGAGAGGGAAGTATGATGCACCAAACTGTTAATCATACTGCCCCCTAGCAGCCTGCAATGCAGAGTGGCTGGAGTGCCAAATTGCTCCTGCTGCTCTTTGATTTCATGCTGATTTAGAGGGAATTTGCCCTAAAAGGGAAAGAGGGGGTGGAAGGTTAGAGACATAAGGGGGGAGAGAGAGAGAGGAGGGTGGGGTGATAGAGAGGGGGATGAGAGAGAGAAAGAAAGGGGGTGGGGGTGAGAGAGAGGTAGATGGGATGGGACAGAGATGGTGGGGTAAGACAGAGAGGGAGGGGGTGGGGTTGAGGCAGAGATGGAGGGGATGGGGGTAAGACAGAGGGGGGTGGGGGTGTGACAGAGAGGGAGGGGGTGGGGTTGAGACAGATGGAGGGGGTGGGGTGTGACAGAGAGGGAGGGGGTGGGGTGTGACAGAGAGGGAGGGGGTGGGGTGTGAGACAGAAGGGGGGGGTGACAGAGAGGGAGGAGGGGTGACAGAGAGGGAGTGGGTGGGGGTGAGACAGAAGGAGGGGGGTGACAGAGAGGGAGGAGGGGTGACAGAGAGGGAGTGGGTGGGGGTGAGACAGAAGGAGGGGTGACAGAGAGGGAGGAGTTGGGGATGATACAGAAGATGGGGTGACAGAGAGGGAGGAGGGGTGACAGAGAGGGAGTGGGTGGGGGTGATACAGAAGGAGGGGGTGACAGAGAGGAAGGAGGGGTGACAGACAGAAGGGGGGTGACAGGGAGGGAGCGGTGGGGGTGAGACAGAATGGGGGATGACAGAGAGGGAGGAGGGGTGACAGACAGAAGGGGGGTGACAGGGAGGGAGCGGTGGGGGTGAGACAGAATGGGGGATGACAGAGAGGGAGGAGGGGTGACAGAGGGGGGGGGGGTGGGGGTGAGACAGAAGGGGGTGAGACAGAATGGGGGTGACAGAGAGGGAGGGGGTTGACAGAGAGGGAGGGGGTTGACAGAGAGGGAGGGGGTTGACAGAGAGGAAGGGGGTTGACAGAGAGGAAGGGGGTGACAGAGAGGAAGGGGGTTAGACAGGAGGGGGTGACAGAGAGGGAGGGGGTTAACAGAGAGGGAGGGGGTTAACAGAGAGGGAGGGGGTTAACAGAGAGGGAGGGGGTTAACAGAGAGGAAGGGGGTTAGACAGAAGGGGGGTGACAGAGAGGAAGGTGGTGAGACAGAAGGAGGGTGACAGAGAGGAAGGGGTGACAGAGAGGGAGGGGGTGAGACAGAAGGGGGTGACAGAGGGGAAGGGGGTGAGACAGAATGGGGGTAACAGAGAGGGAGGGGGTGAGACAGAAGGGGGGGTGACAGAGAGGGAGGGGGGTGACAGAGAGGAAGGGGGCGGGGGTGAGACAGAATGGGGGTGACAGAGAGGGAGGGGGTGAGACAGAAGGGGGGTGACAGAGAGGGAGGGGGCGGGGGTGAGACAGAATGGGGGTGACAGAGAGGGAGGGGGTGAGACAGAAGGGGGGTGACAGAGAGGGAGGGGTGACAGAGAGGAAGGGGGTGGGGGTGAGACAGAATGGGGGTGACAGAGAGGGGTGACAAAGAGGGAGGGGGTGACAGAGAGGAAGGGGGTGAGGCAGAAGGGGGGTGACAGAGAGGGAGGGGGTGACAGAGACAGAATGGGGGTGACAGAGAGGAAGGGGGTTAGACAGAAGGGGGGTGACAGAGAGGGAGGGGGTTAACAGAGAGGGAGGGGGTTAACAGAGAGGGAGGGGGTTAACAGAGAGGGAGGGGGTTAGACAGAAGGGGGGTGACAGAGAGGAAGGTGGTGAGACAGAAGGAGGGTGACAGAGAGGAAGGGGTGACAGAGAGGGAGGGGGTGAGACAGAATGGGGGTAACAGAGAGGGAGGGGGTGAGACAGAAGGGGGGTGACAGAGAGGGAGGGGGGTGACAGAGAGGAAGGGGGCGGGGGTGAGACAGAATGGGGGTGACAGAGAGGGAGGGGGTGAGACAGAAGGGGGGTGACAGAGAGGGAGGGGGCGGGGGTGAGACAGAATGGGGGTGACAGAGAGGGAGGGGGTGAGACAGAAGGGGGGTGACAGAGAGGGAGGGGTGACAGAGAGGAAGGGGGTGGGGGTGAGACAGAATGGGGGTGACAGAGAGGGGTGACAAAGAGGGAGGGGGTGACAGAGAGGAAGGGGGTGAGGCAGAAGGGGGGTGACAGAGAGGGAGGGGGTGACAGAGACAGAATGGGGGTGACAGAGAGGGAGGGGGTGACAGAGAGGAAGGGGAAGGGGGTGAGGCAGAAGGGGGGGTGACAGAGAGGGAGGGGGGGTGACAGAGATGGGTGACAGAGGAAGGGGGTGAGACAGAAGGAGGGTGACAGAGAGGGAGGGGTGAGAGGGAGGGGGTGACAGAGAGGAAGGGGAAGGGGGTGAGACAGAAGGGGGTGACAGAGAGGGAGGGGGTGAGACAGAATGGGGGTAACAGAGAGGGAGGGGGTGAGACAGAAGGGGGTGACAGAGAGGAAGGGGGCGGGGGTGAGACAGAATGGGGGTGACAGAGAGGGAGGGGTGAGACAGAAGGGGGGTGACAGAGAGGGAGGGGTGACAGAGGAAGGGGGTGAGACAGAAGGGGGTTAACAGAGAGGGAGAGGGTGACAGAGAGGAAGGGGGTTAGACAGAAGGGGGGTGACAGAGAGGAAGGTGGTGAGACAGAAGGAGGGTGACAGAGAGGAAGGGGTGACAGAGAGGGAGGGGGTGAGACAGAAGGGGGTGACAGAGGGGAAGGGGGTGACAGAGGAAGGGGGTGAGACAGAATGGGGGTAACAGAGAGGGAGGGGGTGAGACAGAAGGGGGGTGACAGAGAGGGAGGGGGGTGACAGAGAGGAAGGGGGCGGGGGTGAGACAGAATGGGGGTGACAGAGAGGGAGGGGGTGAGACAGAAGGGGGGTGACAGAGAGGGAGGGGTGACAGAGAGGAAGGGGGTGGGGGTGAGGCAGAAGGGGGGGTGACAGAGAGGGAGGGGTGACAGAGAGGAAGGGGGCGGGGGTGAGACAGAATGGGGGTGACAGAGAGGGAGGGGGTGAGACAGAAGGGGGGTGACAGAGAGGGAGGGGTGACAGAGAGGAAGGGGAAGGGGGTGAGGCAGAAGGGGGGGTGACAGAGAGGGAGGGGGGTGACAGAGATGGGTGACAGAGGAAGGGGGTGAGACAGAAGGAGGGTGACAGAGAGGGAGGGGTGACAGAGAGGGAGGGAGTGAGACAGAAGGGGGTGACAGAGAGGAAGGGGAAGGGGGTGAGACAGAAGGGGGTGACAGAGAGGGAGGGGGTGACAGAGAGGAAGGGGGTGGGGGTGAGACAGAATGGGGGTGACAGAGAGGGAGGGGTGAGACAGAAGGGGTGTGACAGAGAGGGAGGGGTGAGACAGAAGGGGGGTGACAGAGAGGAAGGGGGTGGGGGTGAGACAGAATGGGGGTGACAGAGAGGGAGGGGGTGACAGAGAGGAAGGGGAAGGGGGTGAGGCAGAAGGGGGGTGACAGAGAGGGAGGGGGTGACAGAGAGGAAGGGGGTGGGGGTGAGACAGAATGGGGGTGACAGAGAGGGAGGGGGTGACAGAGAGGAAGGGGGTGAGACAGAAGGGGGTGAGACAGAAGGGGGTGAGACAGAAGGGGGTGAGACAGAGAGGAAGGGGGTGACAGAGAGGAAGGGGGTGGGGGTGAGACAGAATGGGGGTAACAGAGAGGGAGGGGGTGAGACAGAAGGGGGTGACAGAGAAGGAGGGGGGTGACAGAGAGGAAGGGGGCGGGGGTGAGACAGAAGGGGGGTGACAGAGAGGGAGGGGTGAGACAGAAGTGGGGTGACAGAGAGGGAGGGGTGAGACAGAAGGGGGGTGACAGAGAGGGAGGGGTGAGACAGAAGGGGGGTGACAGAGAGGGAGGGGTGAGACAGAAGGGGGGGTGACAGAGAGGGAGGGGTGACAGAGAGGAAGGGGGTGGGGGTGAGACAGAATGGGGGTGACAGAGAGGAAGGGGAAGGGGGTGAGGCAGAAGGGGGGTGACAGAGAGGGAGGGGGTGACAGAGAGGAAGGGGGTGGGGGTGAGACAGAATGGGGGTGACAGAGAGGGGTGACAGAGAGGAAGGGGGTGACAGAAGGGGGGTGACAGAGAGGAAGGGGAAGGGGGTGAGGCAGAAGGGGGGTGACAGAGAGGGAGGGGGTGACAGAGAGGAAGGGGGTGGGGGTGAGACAGAATGGGGGTGACAGAGAGGGAGGGGGTGACAGAGAGGAAGGGGGTGGGGGTGAGACAGAATGGGGGTGACAGAGAGGAAGGGGAAGGGGGTGAGGCAGAAGGGGGGTGACAGAGAGGGAGGGGGTGACAGAGGAAGGGGGTGGGGGTGAGACAGAATGGGGGTGACAGAGAGGGGTGACAGAGAGGAAGGGGGTGACAGAAGGGGGGTGACAGAGAGGAAGGGGAAGGGGGTGAGGCAGAAGGGGGGGTGACAGAGAGGGAGGGGGGTGACAGAGATGGGTGACAGAGGAAGGGGGTGGGGGGTGTGACATAGATGGGTGAGACCCCCCCCCCCTCCTCACTTTTCCTGGCTCTTTACCCCTTAGCTGTTTTGGTGTTACCTGCAATACATGCACAGTGCCGCGGCCTGCGGTGGACTCTGTGCATGGCCGGCGGTGGATTCTGTGGAGACCCCCCCCCCCCGCCCGGGCCCCCCCCCGCACCTGTTCCTAGCCGCGTCTGGAGACAGAGGACTGGTGTGGGCACTGGCAGCAATCTGAATCATCACAGCAGGTGCCAGGGCAGCCGGGCAGGTCACACGTGCAGCCGTTGAGCAGCCGCCGCGCCGCTCGGGCGGAGAAACTGGAAGTACTGTGTGTGACGTGACTAACGTCACATCATCACACAGTGCCGTGTGACAGGCAGCAGGCAGGCACAGGCTGAGCTCTGCTGAGGCTCGCCTTGCCTCGCCGCTTGCTGGTCTGGCTGGCTCAGTAGGAGAGGGGAGGAAAAAGTACAAGGTCCAGTCGGAGGGACACAGACGCTGCGGCGCTGCAGCGCTGGGCATGTCATAAAAAATTTTTTTTTTTAAAAAAAAATC
Organism: Rana temporaria; assembly: GCF_905171775.1. NCBI lineage: Eukaryota > Metazoa > Chordata > Amphibia > Anura > Ranidae > Rana > Rana temporaria. The sequence continues at coordinate 169,993,986 of NC_053497.1, forward strand.
CTCAATGCCAGGATGGTGTCACCCCTGTAGCGGGTGTCACCCGGTGCGGACCGCACCCCCCTAGCAACGCCTCTGGGTGAAACCGAAGCAGAGTCTTTGCAAAGCCAGAGGTCAGGAACCAGAAGGGGAGTCAGACGAAGCCAGGATCAGGAACCAGCAGGGTAGTCAGACGAAGCCAGGATCAGGAACCAGCAGGGTAGTCAGACGAAGCCAGGATCAGGAACCAGCAGGGGAGTCAGACGAAGCCAGGATCAGGAACCAGCAGGGAAGTCAGACGAAGCCAGGATCAGGAACCAGAAGCAGCAGCAGTCTTAGAAGCATGTGAACACAGGAGGACCAAGCAAGGAACTGAAGCCACAGACCTCCCATATATATATGAGCCAGGCATCCAGCTCCTCCCAGTGGGAAGGAGGAGCCGCAGGGTGGGAGGCTACAAGAAACCCAGAAACCAAGATGGCCGCCAGCACATGTCAAACGAAGGAGAACAGCAAGGAGGTAAGACCATGACACACTTAAAGGAGAAGTCCAGCCTGAACTTGTTTGGCTGGACTTCTCCTATGGATCACAGGAGTGCAATTCCTTTTGCACTGCTGTGACCCATTTTCAGCAGAGAGTGAGCTGAAGTCTGTTCTCTGCTGACGTCACAGAAGTAGGTCCAAGGCCCGCGCCCAGTGGCGTCACTAGGGTTGGTGTCACCCGGTGCGGTAAAACATGGTGTCACCCCCCCCCCCCCCCCTCTGTCTAGGCTGCCCAGCACCAAGCAGGCAGCGCACGGGCACGGGGTGCACCCCAAACCAGCCCCTGTAAATGATAGTATAGGGCAGTATAGTGGCAGGTTAGGGTAGTATAGAGTGGTATAGTGGCAGGTTGGTGTAGTGGGGTGGTATAGGACAGGTTAAGGTGGTATAGGGCATGTTGGGGTGATATAGGGTAGTTTGGGGTTGCATAGGGCAAGTTAGGGTTGCATAGGGCAGGTTGGGGTGGTATAGTGCAAGTTAGGGTGGCATAGGGCAAGTTGGGATGGCATGGGAAAGGTTGGGGTGGTATAGGGCAAGTTATGGTGGCATAGGGCAGATTGGGGTGGTACAGGGCAAGTTGGGGTGGCATGGGAAAGTTTGGGGTGGTACAGGGCAGGCTGTGCAGGCACAGGGCAGGCTGGGTGGTACAGGGCAGGTTGGGGTGGTACAGGGCAGGCTGGGGTGGTACAGGGCTGTTTGGGGGGTACAGGGCAGGCTGGGGTGGTATAGGGCTGTTTGGGGTGGTACAGGGCAGGCTGGGGTGGTACAGGGCAGGCTTGGATTGCACAGGGCAGGCTGGGCATGTCATCTAAAAAAAAATTAAAACAAACAAAAAAAAAACGGGATGTGTCACTCCTCTAGCGGGTGTCACCCAGTGCGGACTGCACCCCCCGCACCCCCCTAGCAACGCCTCTGCCCGCGTCATCCCAACTCTAGAAGTTTGGATCCACCAGCTGCCGGGACTGATAGGCGTCTCAGCCTTCCAGCAAGCTGCTGAGAAACTGAGACGGCCGCTCTCCGCCCCTCCACAGCTCAGCGCCCCAATGAGCGTGGAGGAGCAGAGCGGAGAGTGCCCTGGGGATCTGGGGGAAACGAGCTATCGGCGATGTTCGATCGCTCGGTTCTCAGTGTAGAGACGCCGGAGGAATTTAATCCATTTTGGAATAAGGCTGTAACATAACAAAATGTGGAAAAAGTGAAGCGCTCTCAATACTTTCCGGAAGCACTGTGTATCCATATTATCAGTTATAAAAATGAGTCGTCTGGAAATGTCGGTCACATAATGACATTAAAGTCTATTTATCCTGTTAATCCTCTACTATTATAAGCCATGTCTCAGCCTGCACGTGCCTTACAATTTACACTGACACTGATCTGGGTAATAGTGAAACAGGCGATGACATCACAAAAGAGAGCGAGACAATGTACATAGTAACAATCTCCAGAGAGACGCACACACACAGGGGGGGGGGGGGTTGGAAAACACAGACTGCTCAGGGTATCAGAGGAAGAGCACAGGGAGCAGAGCACACAGGAGCAAAGAACTGGTAAGAGAAGAGAATTTACAAAACTTTCTAGATGGGTCTGTTGGCATCCAGAAAAGTTTGCATTCTGTAGAGTAATAACTGAAAAATGTATAATAACATTTTAAACATTTATTTACATACAAAAAAATTCCCCATATGTGTCTGCGCTGCAAAAAAATGTATTCACTAGAACAAAAATAATAATAATAATAAAACCAGCGTTAAAAACTATCCAGTCAATTATATATATTTTTACATGCTAAATGCTTTAATCGCTTTGTTTTGCCTACAGGTATCTTTAGGTACAAATGTATTTTTTATTTTTGTAAAAAAAATAAAAGTTGTATTTTTGCTGCAAAAATAAAAAGGAATAAAAAAAAATTGAATAAATCAAAAAAAAATATATATTATGCTTTTATTTAAAAAAAAAAGATTTATGTCCTTGCATAAATAATTGAATTCTGCAGCTAAGTTACATATTAAGCTGGATTTGGTTTTATTGGATTATATATTAGACTTCACTAGCAATGCTTTGCTGTGCATGCAGCTGTGACAGCTCTTGATGTGCATCCAAAAAACACTCCATTATGTAATTTAGTAACTGGAAAGTAATGGAATGTATCTACTCTCCCGTTCTCTTAAAGGTAAAGTATACATTTGACATGTTACCTGAACTGCCGTGCTCCAGCCTATGGGCCCCTCACTGCTTAACCACTTCAATACCAGGCACTTGCACCCCCTTCCTGCCCAGGCCAATTTTCAGCTTTCATCGCTGTCGCATTTTAAATGACAATTGCGCGGTCATGCAACACTGTACCCAAACACATTTTGTAACATTTTGTTCCCACAAATAGAGCTTTCTTTTGGTGGTATTTGATCACCTCTGCAATTTTTATTTTTTGTGCAACAAATAAAAAAAGACCGTAAATTTCGGGGAAAAAAAAGTTTTTCTTTGTAAATAAGTAAGTTTTCTTCTTCAATGACGGGCACTTATATGGCTGCACTGACGGGCACCACCGATGAGGTGCCACTGATGGGAACTGATAGGCGGCACTGATGGGCACTGATAGGTGACACTGGTATGCGGCACTGATGGGCACTCATAGGTGGCACTGATGTATACTTATGGGTGGCACTGATGGGTACTTATGGGTGGCACGGGTGGGTACTGATGGTCATTGATAGGTGGGCACTAATGGGCATGGATGGGCCATGATAGGTGGCACTGATGGACACTGATGGGTGGCATTGCTGGACATTACTAATCTGGTCTGATCTATAATGGTGCCAGTCAGTCCCCCTTTTGTGGGCACTGATTGGCATATATTGGCAGGGCTGTATCCTGGCCTAGGCCAACAAGGCCCAGGCCTAGGGCAGCACGTTGCAGGGAGGCAGCATGGAAAGAGTCCCCACAGGCTTGCGCTACATTGTTAGTGTAGCGCCAGTCTTATGGGGCGTACTGGACAGAGAGGTAAATTAGTCTAGTGCCCCCATAAAGCAGCCGCACTGCTTCCGGACAGAATTCCGCAACTGTGTGGGGGTGGAGCTTCTAATTTTGACTGTCCTATTATCCTGAACCACAAACCTTCCTCACTGTGCTATGTATTTTCTGTTGCACCATTGGCATGGTTATATCTTCTTAGTCCTCTCCATAAAATTTGCAGAATGTTGTGCCTAAAGTAGAACTATAGGCAACACTTTTTTTTTTAGGGAAGGGCGGGTCTTAAACAGTAAGGGGTGTGGCCTTGACAGGAAGGTGTGGGTCATATTTAAATTAGGGGGTGCACGAGTTAGTCAGGCCTAGAGCAGCACAAAACCTAAATACACCACTGTATATTGGGCATATATTTTCATATATGGATGGCCATAGGGGACGTATAATATATAATATTATATTTAATCTGCACTATTGTGCAAAAAAATAAGCAGGTGTGAAAAATGCTGTAAATTAAGAATGCTTTCAGAAAAAGCAGTGTTAATAGTTTAACTCCATTTGCAGAAATGCAGCCCTAAACTTGCAAAGAATCTCCACCATGCTAAACAGTTGCCTGCAGACACTGGCCCGGATTCAGTAACAATTGCGCTTTTTTTACGGAGGCGCAGGGCAACGTTTTTGCCCTGCGCCCCCCCCCCCCCCGAAATATTTTTGCGCTGCCCTCGATTCACGGAGCAGTAGCTCCGTAAATTGCGTGGGCGCGCCGGCAAAATGCCAGGCGCAAACGCGCAATTTAAATGATCCCGTAGGGGGCGGGAATCATTTAAATTAGGCGCGTTCCTGTGCCGATCGTAGAGCGCATGCTCCGTTAGGAAACTTTCCCGACGTGCATTGCGGCAAATGACGTCGCAACGACGTCATTTGCTTCAAAGTGAACGTGAATGGCGTCCAGCGCCATTCACGATTCACTTACGCAAACTACGTAAAATTAAAATTTCGCGACGCGGGAACGACGGGTATACGTAACATAGGCTGCCCCTGCTAATAGCAGGGGCAGCCTTACGCAAAAACCGCCGTACGGAAACAACGTAAATTGCGTACGCAGGGCTCGGGCAACGTTGTGAATCGGTGTTAGTATGCAATTTGCATACTATACGCTGAGCACAACGGGAACGTCACCTAGCGGCCATCGCAAGAATGCAGCCTAAGATATGCGGGCATAAGAGCCTTATGCCGCGCATTTCTTAGGCTGCAGTCGGCGTAACAAGGTTCCTGAATCAGGAGCATTCGTTACGCCAGGGCAAGTAAGCAATTGCGCTGTGTAACCTATGGTTACACAGGCACAATTGCTTCTTGAATCCAGGCCACTGTCTCCTGCTACAGCCAAATATTTCACTTTTTGATTCATCAGTCGAGAGCGCCCATTTTTCTGCACCCCAGTTTCTATGTTTTCTTGCACATTTGAGTCGCTTAGCCTTATTTCCACATTGGAAGTATGGGTTTTTGGCTGCAATTCTTCCAATGAAGACCACTAATAGCAAGACTACTCCAGACAGTAGATGGGTGTACCTGGCTCCAAATTGTTTCCGCCAGTTCTGTGCAGATGCCACTGCTGGACATCTTCCGATGTTGAAGGGAAGTAGGCATGATGTGTCTTTTAAGTAACAAACATGTCATACTTACCTTCACTGTGCAGTTAGTTTTGCACAGATCGTCAACTTCTGGGGTCCCCCGGCGGCACTGGTAGCTCCTCCCCGCATTGTGTAACCCCCCTAGTAGAAGCGATCTACCTTGCGGGCGTGCTCCCGAGTCCAGCATTTGCATTCATAGACACAAAATGCCGTACTCAGCCCTTCCCCGGAGTCCGCGTCATTGGATTTGATTGACAGCCAATAGCTGTGCTGCTATCAATCTATCCAATCAAGAGCTGAGACGGGCAGGGGGGAAAAGCACATCTCCAGTGGGGGAATACAGGACTCAAGTAAGTAAAACGGGGGGCTGGGGGGCCAGTCAGTGACAGAAGTTTTTTCACCTTAATGCATAGGATGCATTAAGGTGAAAAAACATGAGGGTTTACGACCCCTTTAAGTTTCCTTGCCCAATCACTATGTCTACGGTTCTCAACATTGCTTGTTTCTTTGTGCTTCTTCAAAAGAGCTTGAAGAGCACATCTTGAAACTCCAGTCTACTTTGAAATCTTTACCTAGGATTGACCTTGCTGATGCTCAGTCTTGCCATGGTGTATGACCTGTGACATGAAACTATCTTCACAACCCTCACCTTAGCAGCAGAGTTTGGCTATTCCTCACCCAGTTTTAGGCCTCCTACACAGCTGTTGCTGTTTTGACTGCGTTTCAACCTGTACATGAAATTGATGATCATTAAGCACCTGCTTGGTATAATTGATTAATTAGACACCTGACTCTAATCCTAAAAAATCCCTGATTTACAAAGTGTGCAAGTGTAAGACCCCTTTACACTGAGGCGCTTTTCAGGCACGATCCTGCTTAAAAAAAAAGTTCCTGAAAAACTCAAAATCCCTCTTCTCAATAGAAATGAATAGAAAGTGCCTCAAAAGTGTCTGAAAAGCATCTGAAAAGCTCTTCAAAAGCCCCTGAAAAGCTCTTCAAAAGCACCCAAAAAGCGCAGTAAAAGTGCTTAGTGTTTAGCAGTTTAGAAGCGCCTCAGTGTGAAAGTACCCTAAGGCCCCTTTCACACTGAGGCGTATTTCAGGCGTTTTAGCGCTAAAAATAGCACATAAATAATGCCTGAAATACTCCTGCCCAGCATTCTCAAGGGGCTTTCACGCTGAGGCGATGCGCTGGCAGAGGCGCATTGCCGGCGGTATTAACCCTTTTTCAGCCGCTAGCGGGGGTTAATACCGCACCGCTAGCGGCCAAATACCGCCACAATTCCGACGGTATAGCGCCGCTAAAAATAGCGGCACTATACTGCCACTGCACATACTGCCCCAGTGTGAAAGTACCCTAAGAATTGATGCTGGTCTAAAACCATAGGGTAGTCACAAAGAAAATTGATTTGATTTTGTTGTTTTCTTCTGTTTGCTCACTGTGCATTTTGTAAACTTATAAAAAAAAAACAATGAAAATATATATTTTTGAAAGCATTCTTACTTTACAGCATTTTTGCGCAATAAACAAAAAAAATGTAAACAATCAAATTTCTTCATCAGTTTAGGCCAATATGTATGTTGACATCATATTTTTGGTAAAAAATCCCAATAAGTGTATATTGATTGGTTTGTGCAAAAGTTAGAGCGTCTACAAATTGTGGGATATATTTATGAAATATCTATTTTTTCTTTACTAGTAATAGCGACGATAATCGATTTTTAGCGGGACTGCAACATTGCGGCGGACAAATCAGACACTAAGTGACACTTTTTGGGGACCAGTGACACCAATACAGTGATCGGTGCTAAGAAATATGCACTCTCACTGTACTAATGACACTGGCAGGGAAGAAGTTAACATTAGGGACGATCAAAGGATTAATTGTGTCCCTAGGGAGTGCTTTCTATGTGTGGGAAGACGGAGACCCGTGTTGCTGCTTAAAAGAAACACAGGAGCTCTGTCTTCCCTTGTCACAGAACAGCAATCTACCTTGCTCCCGCTGTATCCAATTATAGTGGGAGCTGGTCGCCGCAAACCCGGAAGTGGAAAGACGTACAGGTACGTGATATCACCTGTCAGCAAGCGGTTAAAGTATAATAAAAAACATATGACAGGCCTGGAAATATAATACCTGCCACACTGCATTGTGGAAACAAATGATTGATTTATCTCTAATCACTGTCCAGGCCACCAATCAGTCTGTGCCTATCAGTTGTTGTGTTTGAGGTGCTGCCAGGTTTCCTGTCTATTAGACATCGTATGATTTTGTGTTCTGTAACATAATTGCCATTTCCCTGCCTGGCCCTCTGTCTGTAACTATGGCCACAGTGTATCAAACTGCAATGTTGTTGTATGTTTGCTATGTACAGTCTTGTATATAGGCCAAGTACTCTTAAAGCCCAATACCAGGAATCTTTAAAACATTTTGGCCCTTTTGATAACTTAAGGCCCACTGTCGACCCCCATGGCAATCACTCTGTAAAATTAATTACTGCATACCAAGTCTAACTTGGGCACAGAGCACTACTATATATATATAATAATAGTATATTACATAGAATAAATGATAACTATGGTATGTAAATGAAGATATTTTGTCCCCTTAACCTTTCAGGACCCATTGTTGACCCCATGGCAGTCCCTGTTTAACCACTTCCCCACCATCATATAGTCATATGTCGGCCCACCGCGCATGCGTGCTCTCCACACTGCAGGGAATCCCAGGACGTCACATGATGGCGGCCCGGAGGGACGAAGGGTTCCTGCGGCCAACATATGACTATACGGCGGTGGGGAAGTGGTTAAACAAGGACTGCCATGGAGTCAACAATGGGTCCTGAAAGGTTAAATGGACAATATATCTTGCGGCATCAATCACTGGGGACCCGATGCGTGTGCCCGGCGGCCGAGATGTCCACTGGGCACCCGCGATTGCTCGTCACAGAGCAGGGACGTGGATCTGTGTGTGTAAACACACAGATCCACGTTCTATCAGGTGAGAGGAGATCGATCTGTGTGTTCCTAGTTCCTATTACAGAGGAACACCGATTGGTCTCCTCCCCTTGTGAGTCCCCTCCCCCTACAGTTAGAATCACTCCCTAGGACACACAGTTAACCCCTTGATCACCTCCTAGTGTTAATCCCTTCCCTGCCAGTCACATTTATACAATAACGCAGCGGTAGCGTTTTTGAGCGTTTTTTAACGTCTGCCGTTTTTACAGCTCTAACGCTGGAGCTTCAGAATGCACTGGTCCTGGGTTTTTTTGCAGCTTAAAAACGGCTCAGCCATCTACAGCTCAAAAATGACATGGTGGGCATGAGGCCATAGATTAACATGGAGAGCCGTTTTTAAGCTGCAAAAAACGCTCAGAAAAGTGGCTGTAAAAACTTCCATGGAAATGAAGCCTAATAGTATATTACATATTAAAGCGGAGTTCCGGCCACAATTTCACTTTTTATATATAAATACCCCTGTAATACACAAGCTTAATGTATTCTAGTAAAGTTAGTCTGTAAACTAAGGTCTGTTTTGTTAGGTTGTTACAGCATTTAGACACTTTATAAAATAGAAATTGACTGGGGCCATCTTAAGTGTGGGCATCATGAAGCCAGACTTCCTGGATTTTAGCCTTGCAGATCTCGCACAAGCTCAGTGCTGCACAAGCAGTGTAATAAGTTTCAGATCAGGTTTCAGCACCTGTACTGTCCAAGTCACATGATTCTTCGAGACTGGGGAGTGCACAGACTCCTGGAAAGTTACACCCACTACATTCCCAGGAGTCTGTGCGGTGTAGGTTAAGCACCTAGGTGCAGGAAGAGGGAAGATTAACTATTCTGCCTAGCAACAACACTTTGAAGGCATCTAAAAAAATTCTTAAAGGACTAATGACATTTTTTTAAAACTACTGATGTAATGTTATATTTATGGGTGGAACACTTTAACCACTTGCTGTAAATGCAGAACAGGGGGATGCCTTTGTAAATAAGGCATTCCCCTGTTCTGCTTAGTGATATGTCACTGATCTACTGTTCCCTGTGATCGGGAACAGTGATCAGTGATGTGTCTCTGGTAGCTCCTTCCTCTTACAGTTAGAATCATTCCCTAGTACACGCTTAACCCCTTCAGCGCCACCTAGTGGTTAACCCCTTCACTGCCAGTGTCATGTATACAGTAATCAGTGCATTTTATAGCACCGATCGCTGTAAAAATTACAATGGTCCCAAAAATGTGTCAAAAGTGTCTAATATGTTTTACTCTTTCTATAGTACAGGCTGTACCATTACTTATCGTGATGTCCTTGCAGCCCTACAGTTAGAACCCAGTTGGGGTAGACTGGTCTAGGTCATCAAGGCCCGTACCATGTTTACAAGCACAGCCTTTACAGATCTGATTATATCTCTGCTGTTTTGTTTGTACTGCAACTCTGTCATTTATGCTTTTGCTGTATGTATGTACTATTTTATTGATATAATAAGAAAATGTATAGTTGGAAAAAAAAAAAAAAAGTGTCTAATGTGTCCGCCATAAAGTCCCAGTCACGATAAAAATCGCAGATCACCGCCATTACTAGTAAAAAAAAAAATTATAATAAAAATGCCATAAAACGATCCCCTATTTTGTAGACGCTATAACTTTTGCAGAAACCTATCAATATATACGCTTATTGCGATTTTTTTTTACCAGAAATATGTAGAAGAATACGTATCGGCTTAAACTGAGAAAAAAAATCGTTTTTTTTTTTTTTTAAATGTGGATTTTCTTGTTAAAAAAAAACGAGGGATATTTATTATAGCAAAAAGTAAAAAATTTTGCTTTTTTTTAAATTGTCGCTCTAATTTTGTTTATAGCGCAAAAAATAAAAACCGCAAAGGTGATCAAATACACCAAAAGAAAGCTCTATTTGTGGGAAAAAAAGGACGCCCATTTTGTTTGGGAGCCATGTCGCACGACCGCGCAATTGTCAGATAAAGCAACGCAGTGCTGAATCGCAAAAAGTGGCCTGGTGGCCAGCCAAATGGTCCAGGGCTTAAAGCGGAGGACCCTCCGAAAAAATTTTTTTTAAAGCCAGCAGCTACAAATACTGCAGCTGCTGATTTTTAAAAAATAAACACTTACCTGTCCAGCGCGCCCGCAAAGTCGTTAGAAGAGGACGAGCAATCGCTCGGTCCTCGGATGCTGCCGCCACCATGCTTGATGAGGGAATCAGGAAGTGAAGCCTTGCGGCTTCACTGCCCGGTTTCCTACTGCGCATGCGCAAGTGCGCTGCGTGCCGTCACTGGTCCCCGCTCTCTTCTGGGAACACTGTGTTTCCCAGAAGACAGCGGGGGGGTGACACGAAGGGGCGTGACCAGAGGGGGGGGGGGTTCCAAAAAGGGTAAGTTCCACTTTTGGGTGGAACTCCGCTTTAAGTGGTTAAAAACATTAGCTATACGTAAATTAAGATATTTTTTCCATTTTACTCTTTCAGGACCCAGTGTCGACCCCATGGCAGTCACTCCTGTGGGCTCTGCCACCTGGCGAGATGCTTCGTACAAGACGATCCGAATGGCCCTCGGTCTACAAATACGTCCCTTTTCTACTCTTCCCTCCGCTGAGACCAGCCAAGGAAAAATAAAACCACAAGATGAAAACACCCAAAGAAAGAAAACTCCTGGGCCTCAACCAACACCTTTTCATCGGGACCTAATAGCCAGCGCATGCAATGCATATACCCGCGATTACATGAGAGAAACCCGAAGCTCTGTGTTCATCCTCAGACAGGCCTTGTGGGAGACAGATCGCCATATCCAGAGATTGCAGAAAGAAAGAGACATATTGGAACGATCCCATGCCAACACTCGAAGAGATGTGTTGACCAATAATGAGACCCTGCAATTACGCAGTACAAGACCAATGACAGAGAGGGTGAGAAAATGCTTTTACTAATCTCTAATGCCATCTGCTGCTCTAGAATGGTGCAGCAATCCAGTCTACAGTTAAAGGGACATACAATCCAATGAGAGCGCCAAATAAACTTCCCAAGTGTCCAAGGTGGGGCCAGCCCATTTTGGGTGCCAAACACACTCCCCTTTCTTCCGGGCTATTTAACAAATGCATTGTCATGCCCAGGGATCAGGTTTAACCACTTGCCTACCAGGCACTTACACCCCCTTCCTGCCCAGGCCATTTTTCATCTTTCAGCGCTGTCACACTTTGAATGACAATTGCGCGGTCATGCTACACTGTACTAAAACAAATTTTTTATAATTTTCTTCACACAAATAGAGTTTTCTTTTGGTGGTATTTAATTACTGCTGGGTTTTTAATTTTTTACAAAAAAAAAAAGACCAAACATTTAAAAAAAATGTTTTTTACTTGGTTACAAACTTTACTGACAGAAACAAAGTAATTTCTTGCCTTCACTGATGTGCGCTGGTGGGGCGGCACTGAACTGGTGGGCATTGATGAAGTGGCACTGATGAGGCGACACTTATGGGCACTGATTAGGTGGAACCGATGAGGAGGCACTAATATGCCGCACTTATGGGCACTGATAGGTGGCACTGATGAGCACTGATAGGCGGTACTGATGGGCACTGTTAGGTGGCACTGGTGGGCACTGATAGGCAGCACTGGTGGGCACTGATAGGCAGCATGGATAGGCGGTACTGATGGGCAGTGATGGGCATTGATGGGTGGCACTGATGAGCATTGATCAACAGCAGTGATGGGCATTGATGGGCAGCACTGATAGCCAGTACTGACTGGCATTGCAAATTGGCACTGATTAGTGGCACTTGTGGGCACTGGTGGGCACTGATTGCTGCAACTGGTGGGCACTGATTGCTACCACTGGTGGGCAATGATGGCCACTGATTGACGACACTAAATTGTCATACTGTAATTGGGGCACTGATGATCAGTGCCCCAATTACATTCCTATATTTCCCCCCTGGGAGGAGATGCCGCTGATCGTCTCTCCTCGCCGATTACCGGCATCTCCATGTTTACAAGTGACCAGCTGTGATTGGACATAACCGATCACATGGTAAAAGAGCTGCGGAAGTGGCTCTTTATAGAGATTGGGGTCGTGCCATGTCCTAGCAACGCGGCGTGGCTGTGATCGCTGCACGCCCCCGCGGGAGCGCGAGAGCGGCTGTTCTGGGACGCCTTCATATGACGTCATCCCAGAACGAGAGCCGCACCGCTCCGCCGTCATTTGACGGTGGGTGGGCGGCAAGCAGTTAAACATCAGTTGCTATAGCAGTAGAGAGGCTCCCAGCAACCAGCTGGATAAGTGCAGCAGCAGGTCACCTGATGTGAGGTCACCTGATGTTAGTCCTAAGCCCTAGTCAGTGTTCACCAGAGCTCCTGGGTTTTGCTGTGTGTTAGTACCAGGTCACGGTCCTCAGAATCGCCGCCCAGAAGGTGAGTAAGCCAGAGTCCAGTAGCGAATATATCAGGTAGGGATCAAGCAGCAGCATAGTCAGTAAAAAAGCCAAAGGTCAGTAACAATTGGTTGCAGGATGGGATTAAGCAGTAGCATGGGTGAGGTACAAAATAAAGGTTTGTAATGAGTAGTAGCAAAGATAAGGACAGCAGTAGGAGTGATAAGAATGACATATTGGCTGGTGAGAGCACAATAATGTGACAAACAGGAAGTGTTAAGGCAAGGCTTTAATAGGAAGTTCATGGGAGGAGTAAAGTGTTCAGCGAGCTGTCCGACATACTAAGTGGCTCAGCAAGAAATCGCCAGACACAGCAGAGGTCGCAGGTTCAGACCCGGGTCCTGACATACTACGAAGTTTACATACTATGATACCCTGATGAAGGAGAGTGTATTTGGTCCCTGAAACATGTTGGCTCTATTATGCTATGAATTAATTTTATCATGAAATTATCTCGGACATTTTTTGCTGCTCTCGTTGGATTGTATTTGTCAGGATTCTCAACTCTGGATCAATCCCCTTTCCCCTGAGGGGGGTCTTGCCTCCTGCGGAGTGCTACCGAACCAGAGTGGCAGCTGACAATTTTAGTGACCCTTAGAAAATCTGAATCCAGTACTCTGTTCTTGTGTTTGAACAGTTAAAGGAAAACCGGTTTACCAAAACTCTTTCAGGCAAATTAAATGTATATTTTTAAGTGTATCTAAAGCCCAACCTTTTTATTTTTGGGTAGACTGGGAAAAATGTATACCCTATATCAGGTTTTTTTGCTCTCAGTTCTATCTCTTCTTCATTTGTCCTGGCGGCCATTGTCCCCAGAATAGAAAGTGTTAGGTGAGTCCAAAATATTACGATTAGGGTTGTCCCGATACCACTTTTTTAAGACCGAGTACTCGTTGATACTGATCACCGATACTTTTTTTTAATGTCATGTGTCAGTATTTTTTTTTTACAATTTTAATTTTTTACAATTTTTTTGTTATTTTTTCTTGGGGGGGGGGGGTAGATGGTGTCAGTGTGTTTTTTATTTAAATTTTTATTATTTTTTACAATTAATTTTTTTATTATTTATTACAATTTTTTTTTTTTAGCCCTGTTGGGGGGCTTTGGTGAGATATCAGGGGTCTTAACAGACCTCTGACATCTCCTCTTTGAGACAGAGAAAGGGACTAAGGACACAGATTCCCCAGTCCCTTTCTCTGCTGCACGGAAAATGAATGGAGAGGAGACACAGGCTCCTCTCCATTCATAACCTGAAGCATCGTAAACACAGGTTACGATGCTTCAGTTATATGAATGGACAAAGTCAGTGATCACTAACTCTGTTCAATCGGAAAAGGTAGGAGCCGGGTTTAGCGGCTCCTACCTTCGCTCTCCATCCTGACAGAAGGGGCGGAGGAGAATATGGAGGGTGACACGGAGAGCAAAATGGGACATGGAGGGTGACACCGAGCAGGGAGGGGGACAGCAGCAGCACGGAGGGGGGACACAGAGCGCGGAGGGGGAGAGCAATACGGATGGGGGAACTGGAGGAGGATACAGGGACAGGGATTGGTGCGGCTTTGGGGGAAGTTACAAGCAGTGATCACCGCTGTATAGATTTCACTAAAACAGCTGAAAAGGGGGGAGGGGGGGTCCAGGGAGAAGCTGTCAGGCTGTATTGAAATCTATAGAGGGAGATCGATGCTTGTAACTGCCCCCGCCGCACCGATCATCCCTGACTGCCTAGGTATCGGGTGAAGCATCGGAGCATTTTCCTTGAGTACTTGGGAAATGCTTGGTATCGGTACCAATACTGATACTAGTATTGGTATCGGGACAACCCGAGATAAGATGTCACCACCAGTACAGGAATCGAGGGGAAGTCTTCCAATGGGAACATTTGTTCTTGTAACAACTGTCTGCGGGAGGATTTACTTCTCGTTCTGTCTACATGACAGGAAGTGATGGGAAATCTCCCCAATAGTACAGAGATAGTGAACTGGTAGAGATTTTTACTCTTTTCTTACTCTATACAAAATGGAAAACAAAAAAGTTTTGGCTTTATGTAGCACCCTCCTAGATGGGCCGCTAGATAGGCTAGGTAAATGTAGTGTTTCTTTTTGGCTCCTTTGTAATCAGTGGAGCAGATTGTTATTGCTTTGGGCTGTTCTGGGCTCTGCAGGTTTGATTGCTTCCCCTTGTTTTCTAGAGAAGTAAAATCAGCAATCTGAAAATGTATGTAACTTCAGTCAATCCCTGGGGAATGATAGCCAGTAGGTGGCTGGGGAGTGCATAAATAACATGGGGTCTGAGGCAGCCCGGTTCTTCCAGGAGGAGAAGTTCCCAGCCTGAAAGGCTACTGCCCTTCTAGGCCGCCAAGCTGCAACATTCCCTGTGTTCATTAAGGTCCCAGCTGTAGCAGGGGGGCCTGTTTGCTGAGAATCTCTGAAGCGAATCAAGTGATTTCACTGAGAATCCGGTCTGGAGAGTTCACGGGAGAAATGTTTGTCTGATATTGAAAGGAGGCATCCAAGTATCCAAGGACATTTTCAGTACAGACCTAAATGTAAGATCCTGGTGATTGTTGCTGCTCCCATCCCTTGCGTGTCAGTACTAGTGCTTGCCTTGACTGGGATATCACTGATGGTGTCTCAGTGCAGTCCATTTTCTGGTCCATTACTAAAGGGGACTGTCCTAAGGAGTCCTACATATTCCCATCGCACACATTCCTGGATGAGCTCTCAAATTAGGTTGCTGCAGCAACAGCCAACAGCCAACTGCAAACTGCAACATTTTGGAGTCATGCAAGACCCCTTCGTCAGGCATGCCCGACGAATGGGTTTTGCGTGACTCCGAAACGTTGCACTCTCCGTGTGTTGTGATCATGCAATAAATCATCTGTTTGGACACTATTCACGTCGTTCCATGGTGTACTGGCAAATATCTACATATCTCAGTGTCTAACATATAGCATCTTGTATTTTTCTATTTTTAGTACCCAGACAAAGTTGACACTCTTCTTCAAGAGGAGAGGAATGGCCTCCTGGACCTAAAGCGACACACAGAACGCCAGCTTCAGGAAATCTCAAGACAGATTAAAGTCAGTCACTGGCCTACAGGGGGCAAAACATCCTTTATCCTTATCTGTTATGTGCCATTCTTGAAAAACATATGCCAGTCTGTTTTGGGATAATACAAAGTGGTTCAGGAACAGAGTAGCACAGGTTGGACATTGTTCTTGAAGACCGCTTCAGCCCCGGACCATTTTGGTGGTTAAAGACCAGGCAACTTTTTGCGATTCGGCACTGCGTCGTTTTAACTGACAATTGCGCAGCCGTGCGACGTGGTTCCCAAACAAAATTGGCGTCCTTTTTTTCCCACAAATAGAGCTTTCTTTTGGTGGTATTTGATCACCTCTGCGATTTTTATTTTTTGCGCTATAAACAAAAAAAGCGACAATTTTGTTTTGTTTTTTTTATATTTTTAACTTTTTGCTATAATAAATATCCCCCAAAAATATATATAAAAAATGTTTTTCCCACAGTTTAGGCCGATACGTATTCTTCTACATATTTTTGGTAAAAAAAAAAAAAACAATAAGCGTTTATTGATTGGTTTGCGCAAAAGTTATAGCTTCTACAAAATAGGGGTTAGTTTTATGGCGTTTTTATTAATATTTTTTTTCTACTAGTTATGGTGGTGATCAGCGATTTTTATCATGACTGCGACTTTATGGCGGACACATCGGACACTTTTGATAATATTTTGGGACCATTGTCATTTTTATAGCTATAAGTGCTATAAAGATGCACTGATTACTGTAAACAATTACACTGGCAGTGAAGGGGTTAACCACTAGGTGGCACTGCAGGGGTTAAGTGTTCCCTAGGAAGTGATTCTTACTGTTAGGGGGCGTGGCTACACGTGACACGTCACTGATGACCGTTCCCGATCACGGGGAACGGTCATCAGTGACAGTGTCACTAGGCAGAATAGATGCGGTCGGCAAGAGCAGAACAGGGGAATGTCTTTGTAAACAAGGCATTCCCCTGTTCTGCTCTTGCCGACCACAATCGCGGGACTCCTGGGAACATTAAGTTTGCGGGACCCGCGGCCGCACTCGCGAGGCATGTGGTGGGCGCGTGCCCGCTGGGCGGCAGATTTAATTGTACGTACCTGTACGCCAATCTGCCTGCCCGTGCCATTCTGTCGATGTAAATAGGCGTGCGGCGGTCAGCAAGTGGTTAAGCTGGCCATACACTAGTAGAATTCCGAGCGAAAGCTCAAATAGAAATTCTTAGGACATTCGACTTGAGGGATGTGGTTTACAAGTACTTTCGTTTGCTTTTAACATTGATTTTGGAACAAATACATTTTACAGAACGAAAACCACATGCATTGTTAGAAATTCATTAATTCAGCGCTTTGTATCCTTCTCATCTCAGTTTGAAAACGAACATTGATAAGACCCCACTAACGATTAGAAAATTGATGAATGAATGTTCTTAAAACAAAAAAAATTCAAACAAAATTCTACTAGCGCAGTGATCTCCAAACTGCGGCCCAAGGGTCGAATGTGGCCCTTTGCTTGCCATTATCCGGACCTTGGGCACTTCCACCCACTGACACCAACGATGGGGAAAGCTTTTTCCCACTGATCTCACCAATGGGGCATTTTTCCTTCCACTGATATCACCAATAGTGGGGCACTATTTCTGCCACTGATATGAGGCATTATCCTCAAACTGACGCCAGCGATTTGGACTCTTCCTCCCGAAGACACCAGCATTGGGGCCCTATTCCTCCCATTGATACCAACGATGGGGACCTATTCCTCCCACTAATACCAATGATGAGCCATTGGTTATACTGTATCTACTGACATCGGGCCATTTTTCTAATCCTATTAGGAAAAGCCCGGCCCCCCTAAAGTCTCAAAGTCAGAAAATTTACCATTTGTTTGAAAAGATTGGAGACCCCTGTACTAGTGTATGGCCAGCTTTAACCTGTGCAAGGTAGGGGGGGGGAGGGGGTTATTATGTGGCAAATCGGGAAGTATCTGTTATCACACCAACATGGAGATTTATCAGCATGTTGAAAAATTTCTGTAAATTAATTTGCCAAGAACGTCTCACTTTTCACCAATTTTTCACCAACCATACTGTATATGTTTAAAGTATAACTTGTTCTGTTACTTGTAGTTTGTCATGCACCTTCCTGAACGTCTCTCTGGTCTTGCAGGTGCTATATTCTCACCGGCAGAGACTATCAGATTTTTGCAAAGAAAAGGGCCGAGTATTGGACATTATCAGTGAGAACGCTCGGCCTCAGTCATTAGAACAGACAACACCAGGGGGCAGCACTCTTCTTGGCTCAGAAAATAAAGGTATTGCGATATCCCTAGAACAGACAACGTC
The DNA here is from genome assembly GCF_905171775.1 of Rana temporaria. Taxonomy (NCBI): domain Eukaryota; kingdom Metazoa; phylum Chordata; class Amphibia; order Anura; family Ranidae; genus Rana; species Rana temporaria. Next base: position 170,011,923 of record NC_053497.1, read on the forward strand.
CACCACATTCTGTCAATGTGTTCACTTTACTTATTACAATCTATGGGCCAGATTCACGTAGGTGAGCGGCAGCGTAACGTATCGTAGATACGTTACGCCGCCGCAAGTTTTCATCGCAAGTGCCTGATTCACCAAGCACTTGCGATGAAAACTACGCCGGCGGCCTCCGGCGCAAGGCGGGCCAATTCAAATGGGCGTGTGCCATTTAAATTAGGCGCGCTCCTGTGCCGGACCTACTACGCATGCTCAGTTGCGCAATTCCCGTTGTGCTTTGCGCGCCGTGACGTCATTTTTTCGAACGGCGACGCGCGTAGCGTACTTCCGTACTCCCGGACGTGTTACGCAAACGACGTTAAATTTTAAATTTCGACGCGGGAACGACAGCCATACTTTATACAGCAATATGATTGCTGTGTAAAGTTAGGGCAGGTCAAATAATGACTAACTTTGCGACGGGAAACTAGACTAGCGGCGACGTAGCGAACGCGAAAATCCGTCGTGGATCGCCGTAACTCCTAATTTGCATACCCGACGCTGGTTTATGATGCAAGCTCCCCCCAGCGGCGGTCGCGGTACTGCATCCTAAGATCCAGCAGTGTAAAACAATTACACCTGTCGGATCTTATGGATATCTATGCGTAACTGGTTCTATGAATCAGTCGCATAGATAGAAACAGAGATACAACGGCGTATCAGGAGATATCTCTTTGGTGAATCTGGCCCTAAATAATCAAAGTAGAACTCCAGGGAAGCAATTAAATATACAACTATATATGTGTGAAATGCTTTACCTGCTGTGAGGCACTGACTGGCAGGATTGTAGACAGTTAGCCAGATTCAGGTAGCTTTACACCGGCGTATCAGTAGATACGCCGACGTAACTCTGAATCTACACCGTCGTAAGTTTAAGTGTATGCTCAAACTGAGATACACTTAAACCTATCTAAGATACGACGGCCTGCGCCATCGTATCTTAGGGTGCAATATTTACGCTGGCCGCTAGGTGGCGCTTCCGTTGAGTTTGGCGTAGAATATGCAAATGACTAGATATGCCGATTCACGAACGTACGTGCGCCCGTCGCAGTAAAGATACGCCGTTTCCGTAAGAGGTACGCCGCGTAAAGATAAAGCTGCCCCCTAGCTGCTCTAGTCAATGTTAAGTATTGCCGTTGTTCCCGCGTCGAAATTAGAAAATTTTTAAACGTTTGCGTAAGTTGTCCGTGAATAGGGCTGGACGTCATTTACGTTCACGTCGAAACCAATACATCCTTGCGGCGTACTTTGGAGAAATGCACACTGGGATATGTACACGGACGGCGCATGCGCCGTTCGTAAAAAACGTCAATCATGTCGGGTCACGAGTAATTTACATAAAACACGCCCCCCTCATCCTCATTTGGATTAGGTGCGCTTACGCCGGCCTATTGACGCTACGCCGCCGTAACTTAGGAGGCAAGTGCTTTGTGAATACAGCACTTGCCTCACTTACTTACGGCGGCGTAGGTAAATACGATACGCTACGCCGCCGGAAAGATGCGCCGCCGTACCTGAATCTGGCTAAGTGTGTATGCGTCACCCAGGTTTATCATTTACACATGGTGAGGGGTTCAGGGTTTATGGCAGATAGAGAGAAAACAAACTTTGTCATTTTCTAAAGAATGTAAAAAGTTGTGCCTGGGTCCTGGAACCTGGAGACTTTGCAGAGCTTTGCTTGGGATAATATAAATGCCTGCGAACAGTTCAGACTAATAATGAGATCTGGCTACCAGTTAAAATGTGGACCTAGGAATGGAAGCTTTATTCCACTTAAAGTTCTACAAAGCCTCCAGGTTCCAGGACACAAAGCACAACAGCCACAGGTCCACTGGTCTTTATATAGCTGTGGTTTGGGTCCTTGAGCCTAGAGACTTTGTAGAGCTTTGAGTGGGAGCAAGCCTCCTAGGAGTACATATTTTAACTGGTAGCCAGACCTCATTACTAGTCTACACTGTCCAAAGTCTTTTATATATGTGGACTGACTGGTGCTCAGAGCTCTCTCTGTGCTGTGGAAGCCTGCTGCTGGGTGAAAAGACTGAATGCTGACAAAACATTAAAGTGGTTGTATAGGTTTAAAAATGTTTTTTTAAATAACAAACATGTCATACTTACCTCCACTGTGCAGTTTGTTTTGCACAGAGTGGCCCGATCCTCCTGTTCTGGGGTCCCTCGGCAGCTGTGTCGGCTCCCCCCTGTAATAGCTAACCCCCTCTGGGAAGCTCTCTCCTGAGGGGGTTAGCTTGCAGGCGCACTCCCTGTCATAAATGCTGCATCCATAGACACAGAGTGTATGATTCGGTCCCGATCCACGGCGGGCGCGTCATTGGATGTGATTGACAGTAGCGCGAGCCAATGGCTGCGCTGCTATCAATCTAGCCAATCTATCCAATCAATGGCCAGACCCCGTGGAGAAGAGGATGCCGGGAGACGCGCACAGCAGGTGAACGGGCTCAGGTAAGTAAATGGGGCGGCTGGGGGGCCGTCATTTCCAGGTGTTTTTTCACCTTAATGCATAGGATGTATTAAGGTGAAAAAACACAAACCTTTACAACCCCTTTAAAAGGTGATTGCATGAGCTGCCTGTTTATTTTAGGGAATTTTTTAGGGGGGCACCCTGCTAGTCAGGAGCTAACCTGAGTTTGTTCTTGGGTGTCCCTCTCTGGTGCATGGTTTACTGCTGCCAATACAAAACCAAAACCATAAATCCAGAACTGTCCCCTGTAGTACTTAATTTCTGCCATTAGATGTCCCCATTCTGACATCCAGCATTGCTTAACCCACTTTCTCTGAGCCTAGGTTGCCCTGGACCGGGGGGGGGGGGGTAATAAGAGCTAGATACCAGGCCATATTCAGGTATTTACACTACTTACGTTTAAAGCAGACACAAAATATTAATAGAGGAGGTAATGTTATATAGTATAATAGTGATAATATTGATTACAAAGCTATATTATTATGTGCTTATTTGTGCTTCTGACTTCAGCATAATGGCAGTGTTTTCTGCATTAGCTGTCTAATTTTCTTTGATGCTTTTTTTTATTCTTTTCTTTTTTTAAATGTCGTTCTCCATTTTAAACACAACCCCTTTAATGCCTTGACATGTTTTCTTTCTCTCTTGTCAGATTGTCAGGCTGCCATGAAAGACGCCCGTTCAACGCGTGAAAACTTCAGAAAGACGCAGCCTCCCAACTGGCAGAAACCGTTGGACTGTGCAGAATTAAAAGACAGCGTGACACAAGGACTCCGCAAAAAAGCAGAGGAGAGCTCCCGAATCCGGGTAAGTCCCATACTTATCAACATTATGGTCCCTAATCCTGGGACACAGTTAACCCCTAATGGTCTGTAGTGCATTCACTTTTTTGGGTGGGCATGCCCAAATCATGGCCATTCAACAGGTTGGTCCTACTCAGACTCTGCCTGTAACTTTGTAGGGATGCCTACTTGTAGGCCCTATTCCGCCATGCCTTTTTGAGGTACTGTGCATGTGCAGTAACTCAAATAAGACCCCTTTTCCCACTGGAGCGTTTTTCAGGCGCTTTGGCGTTAAAAAAAGCGCATGTAAAGCTCCTAAAAGAAGCCTCATCTGATATCCCAATGTGAAAGCCCGAGTGCTTTCAGAGCCCTTTCACACTGCCAGCGCCCAAAAAACACTGGTAAAGCTCCGCTGAGACCCCTTTGGCACTGTGGCGTTTTGCAGGCGCTTTGGCGTTAAAAAAGCACCTCAATGGGAAGGGGCACTTTAGGATACGTGTGTTCAATGCTCCTAAAGCGCTCCAAAGAAGCTGCTTACAGGACTTTTTGTTGACGCCCTGCCAGTGCAGTGCCTCAGTGTGAAAGCACTCAGGCTTTCACGTTGGGATTGCAGATGAGTCTTCTTTCAGGCGCTTCAAAGGCGCTTTTTTAACACTAAGACCCCTTTCACACTGAGCCGCTCATAGCGTCGGCAGTAAGACGCCGCTATTTTTACAACGGACTCTATGGGTGGATTTGCGGCGCATTTCGGCCACTAGCGGAGCGCATTTAACCCCCCTGCCAGCAGGCGAGAAAGGGCTAAAACCGCCCGCAATGCGCTGCGGTATAACCGCGCTGTCCCATTGATTTCAATGGGCAGCAGCGTCGGAGGAGCGGCAAACACACCGTTCCTTCACCGCTCCAAAGATGCGGCTAGCAGGGCTTTTTTTACCGTCCTGCTAGGGCAACACTCCAGTGTGAAAGCTCTCTGGTTTCACACTGGAGATAATGGAGCAGCTGTTTGAGGGCGGATTGCAGGCGCTATTTTTAATGCTATAGCGCCTGCAATACACCCTCAGTGTGAAAGGGGTTTAAGACCTCTTTCACACTGGGGTGTTTTTCAGGCACTTTAGTGTGAAAGCACTCGGGTGTTCACATTGGGAGTGCAGATGCAGCTTCTTTCAGGCGCTTTACAGGAGTTTTTTTTACGCTAAAGCGCCTGAAAAACGCCCCAATGTGAAAGGGGTCATTGTTGGGCAAAAGTAGGTGGCACTGGTGGATACTGATAGGTGGCACTGTGGGCACTGGTGGGTACTGAGAGGTGGCACTGACAAGTGGCACTGGTGGGCACAGATGAGGCAGCCGTGACTCTCCCTGTGAGGGGCCGATGTCCCTCTGACAGAAGCCGGTGATCAGCTTTTCTTTTTCTTGCACGCTGATAGCGTTCCTGTTTTAAAAATGTATTTCTTGGGCTACAGCAACTGACGTCTTTCAAGAATATAATCTGTTTTCATAACTGACGAATAAATGTTAATTAAAAAATATCTTGTATCAGGACGATGTGACGCTGGCATTGGGAAACGTGAAGAACATAATTCAGAGGAAGCAGAGGCTGTACCAGGAGATGGAGGGCAGTTATCAGCTGCAGCTGGTATGTATGATGCATATATTCAGATCAGTGGGTTCCCTGGTTCCAGCTCCGCCCACTTCTGAGGTCATTACAGACTCAGAACCAGTGGCAGCCCATCTGTTAGGGGCACTGCCCCCTAATCCATGTGTCCGGCCCCCTAATCTACATGAAGGGTGCCATACACATGATATCCAACAGGTTTTTTCTTCTTTTTTTTTTAAGCACATGATTAGAGCCAGAGGCTTTAATTGGCTTTAAAAAAGGGTAAGCTCGGGGCGCAGAGCACTGCGCCCTGAGCCCACCCGGTTGTGTGACAATAGCAAATTAATATTCGCTATTGTGTTCCTTATTGTCCCCCCGGCCAATCAGGAAGCTGGTCCTGAGACCCGATTGGCCAGGGAGTCTTAGGACTCCCGGCCAATCAGACCAACTTCCTGTTCGACCGGGAGGAGAAGCAATAGCCCCAGCTTTTCCCTGGAGTCTGCAAGCTGGAGTGAGGGGCAGCATCGGCCTCCAAAGGTAAGGCGACTGATTGCCACCGTCCATCTCTCATGGGGGGCACTGATTGCCACCGTCCATCTCTCATGGGGGGCACCGATTGCCACCGTCCATCTCTCATGGGGTGCACCAATTGCCACAGTCCATCTCCCATAGGGGGGCAACAATTGCTGCCACTGTCCATCTCCCATAGGGGGGCAACAATTGCCACGTCCATCTCCCACGGGTAGGGGAGGGCACTGATCGCCCGTCTGTCTCCCACACTCAGCGTCTGGTTTACATCTCAGGAGCCTATAAGCAGAGAATTCTAAAGTGCCACCTCCCCCCCCAAAAAAAACGATAAGACCGTCTTTTTTTATATAAAATATTTTTTATAAAAATATTTGTAAATATGTAAAGGGAAATGCTGTGGACTTTGATGTAAAGGAGAACACTGTGGACTGTGATGTAAAGGGAAACTCTGATGCAAGGGGGCCTCTGGTCACCAGAGTCCCCATTACACAACAGTTCCCAGAGTTCCCCTTACATCAGAGTCCTCAGAGTTCTCCTTTACATCAGAATCTGCATGGTTCCCCCTTACAGTACAAGGGGAACCTCTGGGGAATCTAATGTAAAGGAGAATTCTTATGTAAAGGGGACACTGCAGACTGTGATATAAAGGGAAACTCTGATGTAAGGTGGTCTCTGGTCACCAAAGCCCCCCAACTCTGATGTAAGGTGGTCTCTGGTCACCAAAGCCCCCCTTACATCACAATCAGCAGCGTTCCCCTTTACATCAGGGTCCGCAGTCTTCCCTGTTACATTAGCGTTTCCCTTTACATCGGGGTCCACAAAGGTCCCCTTGAACTGTGTAGGGCGCATTGCTGGTGGTATTAATTCTTTTTCGGACGCTAGTGGGGGTTAAAACCGCTAGCGACCGAATATCGAGGTAAATACGACCGCTACCGCACCTCCAAGGTGTTACTGGCCAGATCACTAGGGGAAAACGCCTTTAAAAAAAAAGAAAACTAATGCTGCCACCACATCTAATGATTGATAAGCTGTAATATATTACAATTTTTGTTTTAATACCGCTTTAATCATCAGCAATAAGCGTATATTGATTGGTTTGCGCAAAAGTTATAGCGTCTACAAAATAGGGGGTCGTTTTGTGGCATTTTTATTATCAATTTTTTTCTTACTAGTAATGGCGGCGATCTGCAATTTTTAACGTGACTACGACTTTATGGCGGACACTTCAGACACTTTTGACACATTTTTGGGATCACTGTCATTTTTACAGCGATCAGTGCTATAAAAATACACTGATAACTGTAATAAATGGCACTGACAGTGAAGGGGTTAACCACTAGGGGGCGCTGAAGGTGTTAGGTGTGTCCTAGGGAGTGTTAGGGGGAGGAGCTACCAGTGACACGTTAGCCATCACTGTTCCCGATCACAGGGAACAGTAGATCCCTGACGTGTCACTAGGCAGAACAGGGGAATGCCTTGTTTACAAAGGCATCCCCCTGTTCTGCCTTTGCCGACCGCAATCACGGGCCGCCTGGGAACATCGAGTTCAGGTACGCCCATTTGCCTGCCCGTGCCATTGTGTAGACGTAAATGTGCGTGCGCTGGTCGGCAAGTGGTTAAAACTCGAGAGTGCAAAATCTGGTACATCTGTGCATGGCAGCCAATCAGCTTCTAACTTCAGCTTGTTCAATTAAGCTTTGACAATAAAACCCGGAAGCTGATTGGTTTCTATACAGAGCTGCACCAGATTTTGCACTCTCCAGTTTTAGTAAATCTCCCCCAATGTAGATTCCTTAGTAGATCTGTATAATGTTATATATATGTTCCAGGGCCCGAAGTCCAGCTTGGATCTTTCTGTGAGAGAACGTCTGGATCGTCCACTGGTCAGAATCCTCCAGAGACACCCAGGAACCCAGCTCCCCGAGGGCACCCTAATCTGCCAGGTACAGCCAAATGTTCGCTATGTACAGTATATATATACCCAGAAAAATGTGTATTATTTAGGTACCCCCTTGTAAGAGAGGCTTCATGGTTGGCTTTTGACGCCAAAAGCACAAGACCCTACCCCCGCTCTTGTCCTGCTAGGACGACGTCCCTCCTGCGGAGTCCAAACTGTCTGCCATCTTGTGCCCCACTCAATGCCAGAGGCCTCCACATGACATTCCAAGATATTAATTTTTACATCCCCAAAGGAAGGACTATCCACACATATAAGTATGCTTGCTGTACTTTACTGATGGTATTCAGGGAATGGCAAAGCAGTCACATCACCAGGACATACGCTTTAGAGCCATTTGGCATTGCGCAGTCAATCACATTGTCAGGACCCAGGTCTGAACCTGCGACCTCTGCTTTGTTTGGTAATGTCTTTTCTTAAGACAACCTAGCATTGTGTCTTGTGTGAACCTTGAACTCCTAGCTCCTCCCATGAACTTCCTATTTAAGTAATGTCTTTGCACTTCCTCTTTGCCAGATTATTGTGCTCGCTTTATCCAATATCTCACTCTTGTCACTGTTTCTGCTGTCTGTTTCTCCGCTACCACTTGTTACTAGGGTGACCACATTTCTAAACTACCATTCAGGGACACCCCCCCCCCCTTCCCAAAAATCAGCTTGTGCTGTAACTAATCACAGCACAGTGATTGACACAAGAGGCGGGATTTATGATTTCTCTAATCACAAGCAGGGGGTGGGGATTTTGCTCCTTCAGGCATTCCTGGCCAGGACAAGTCCTTTCAGTGAGTAAAGCGGTGATGTGGCGCCCTTTTTTGGGGGGCATCAGATTGGCCCGGGGGGGGGGGGGGGTGTCTGTGTCAGTTTCATTCCGGGACACTGTATTGTCCTGGAATGAAGGTGCCCGGGACAGACCTGCAAAATGCGGGACTGTCCCAGGCAATCCGGGACATGTGGTCACCCTACTTGTTACTGACCTTTGGTTTGTTTACTGACTACGCATCTGCTTGATCCCAGCCTGCAACCACTTGTTACCGACCTTTTTTTGTTTATTGACTATGCTTCCATTTGAGCCCTACCTGCCATATCTGCTACCAGACCATGGCTTGCTCACCTCCTGGTGGAGCGATTTGAGTGGCAGAATTATCATAAAAGGGCGCACAGGGGGGCACAGACAGCCGGGGAATGGAGGTGCATATGCTAGAATTGATTCCCCTGTAGGACAGCCAGATTGAGGAAGAGGAGGAGAAGCCGGAAGCTCTGCAGGGTAAAGGGGCACAGACAGCAGGGGAATGGAGGTACATATGCTAGAATTGATCCCCCTGTAGCGCAGCCAGAGGGAGGAAGAGGGGGAGAAGCTGGAAGCTCTGCAGGGTAAAGGGGCACAGACAGCAGGGGAATGGAGGTACATATGCTAGAATTGATCCCCCTGTAGCGCAGCCAGAGGGAGGAAGAGGGGGAGAAGCTGGAAGCTCTGCAGGGTAAAGGGGCACAGACAGCAGGGGAATGGAGGTGCATATGCTAGAATTGATCCCCCTGTAGCGCAGCCAGAGGGAGGAAGAGGGGGAGAAGCCGGAAGCGCTGCAGGGTAAGCCGGAGTATCACTTGGACATTTGTAAGATACAGTCTCTGCCACAGACCCTCCTTGGTGAGCGTCAGGGAGACACCTCTGCCACAGGCCTCTCTCTGATTTGTAATTACGGAGGCAATCCTCCTTAGGTGAATTACGCCTGGATCTCCTTCAACTTGTCGCTCAGGTACCGACTGACAGGTGATCAATGCCTCAGTGTCCGGCTACCTCGATCCCCGGTGGTTTATCCAGGCCCTTTTGGACCGCCAGCCTCTCAATGGTGCTTCTCAGACGGACTCCCCACTAAACAGCAGTACAGCTTGGGATATTCAAAGGCACTGACGTGCGCTAATGAGGAGGCACCGACATGCACTAATGAGGAGGCACCGACATGCACTAATGAGGAGGCACCGACGTACGCTATTGAGTAGGAACCGACGTACGCTATTGAGGAGGCACCGACGTACGCTAATGAGGAGGCACCGACGTACGCTATTGAGGAGGCACCGACGTACGCTATTGAGGAGGCACGGATGTTTGCTAATGAGGAGGCACGGATGTTTGCTAATGAGGAGGCACGGATGTTTGCTAATGAGGAGGCACGGATGTTTGCTAATGAGGAGGCACTGACGTGCACTAATGAGGAGGCACTGATGTGCACTAATGAGGAGGCACCGATGTACGCTAATGAGGAGGCACTGACGTACGCTAATGAGGAGGCACGGATGTTTGCTAATGAGGAGGCACTGTTGTGCACTAATGGGGTGGCACTGACGTGCGCTAATGAGGAGGCACTAACGTGCACTAATGAGGAGGCACTGTTGTGCACTAATGAGGAGGCACTGATGTGCACTAATGCGGAGGCACTGATTTGCACTAATTAGGAGGCACAGACATACGCTAATGAGGAGGCACTGACATGCACTAATGAGGAGGCACTGACATGCACTAATGAGGAGGCACCGACTTGCACTAATGAGGAGGCACCAACGAACACTAATGAGGAGGCACCTGGATGCTGGATGGGACGGGTGGAAATGTCCCATGGACTGTGCGCTCAATTTCATTGGCGTTTGGGTCATTTTGTGCTTCTGGGGAGAAAAAATAAAGCAATTATTTCTATTCCTGCTATTTACACTTCATTTATTGATGCTACACATAATCTGTGGACATATAAAATGGTTGTAAACCTTGAACGATATTTATACTTTGTGGCCACCAAGAGATAGAAATCCTAATGTGATCTCTGACTGCGCTGAGATCTTGGTGATAAAGACCAGGAGAAGGGGGGTGAGTCCTGTGGGCAGTTATTTTCTGGACACTATATGATAAAATAGAAGGAATCTCCTCCTGCAGCCCCCATACAGAGCCCAGAACATGTCTGTCCATGTGACTACTCCCAGTGACAATGATGGGGATGGTGGTGATGGGGCAGCAGCTCTGTCAGTCTGCCATGTGCAATCCTTTACTTTACAATTGGGTTGCCTGTCAGATCTGTGCCTCTCCTTCACACCTGATAACTGTCACCTCACACCTGATAACTGTCACCTCACACCTGACACCTTCAATCTGATTGGCTGCCCAACTGTCAACTGCAGAGTCTGCCAACTGACATATTCTGCTGTTAATTAGTGGGAATACTCAATAGCATTCCCAGTATTGTTATTTATTATTATTATTAATTTTATTCCGTACATTTTTTGGCTCTGCGTAACTTCTGCATACTTTCACCTATTAAGACCATTCGACTTTTGAAATGTTCAGCTAATGATGGGACTTCTTCAATTTTTTTTTGTACTATTTATACTTTTTAAAATATTATGCTTTTTAACACTTTTTTTTAACATTGAAATCAATGAGAGCATGCTTCAGATCCTTAAAACATTCTTCCGCTACCAAAAGTGTCAGCCCCTTCATACTTTCACCTACAGACACCAAACACAAATGTAAAATGTTCACAAAATATTCAGCTATCCGGCTAGATCTTTTTAGTTTGATATCTTTTACAGTTTTTGTGAAAAACCTGTTTAAGTTTAGTGTTCTTTTCAGTACATTTTATTGATTAAACAGAGCGTCTATGGGGCTGGTTAGAGTGGATGATGTCATCACTTTAGCACAGAGCTTTCAAAAAATATATCTTTATAGAGAAGGAACAAATTGCTCTCACGCCCACAAGATCTACTTGTCATGCACAATTTATACATCAAAACTTGTTTAGTTCTTCTTCTTCTTATTATTGTTAGTGGGAATGCACTCCAAGCATTCCCAGTATTGTTATTAGTTTTTTATTATTCTTAATTTTTTGGCTCTGCGTAACCTTTGCATACTTTCAGCTATTAACCACTTAAGCCCCGGACCATTTTGCAGCTAAATGCCCAGCCCAGGTTTTGCGATTCGGCACTGCGTCGCTTTAACAGACAATTGCGTGGTCATGCGACGTAGCTCCCAAACAAAATTGGCGTCCTTTTTTCCCCACAAATAGAGCTTTTTTTTGGTGGTATTTGATCACCTCTGCGGTTTTTATTTTTTGCGCTATAAACAAAAATAGAGCGACAATTTTGAAAAAAATGCAATATTTTTTACTTTTTGCTATAATAAATATCCCCCAAAAACATATATAAAAAAATGTTTTCCTCAGTTTAGGCCGATACGTATTCTTCTACATATTTTTGGTAAAAAAAATCGCAATAACCGTTTATCGATTGGTTTGTGCAAAATTTATAGCGTTTACAAAATAGGGGATAGTTTTATTGCATTTTTATAAAAAAAATTTTTTTTACTACTATTGGCGGCGATTAGCGATTTTTTTCGTGACTGCGACATTATGGCGGACACTTCGGACAATTTTGACACATTTTTGGGACCATTGTCATTTTCACAGCAAAAAATGCATTTAAATTGCATTGTTTATTGTGAAAATGACAGTTGCAGTTTGGGAGTTAACCACAGGGAGCGCTGTAGGAGTTAGGGTTCACCTAGTGTGTGTTTACAACTGTAGGGGGGTGTGGCTGTAGGACTGACGTCATCGATCGAGTCTCCCTTATAAAAAGGATGACTCGGTCGATACGCCGCCACAGTGAAGCACGGGGAAGCCGTGATTACATACGGCTCTCCCCGTTCTTCAGCTCCGGGGAGCGATCGCGACGGAACGGCTATAAACGAATATCCGCGCCGTCGTCCCGGATCGCTCCCCGAGGGAATCCGCCCGCCGCACATAGCGGGGGGGTCCCGATCAGACCCCCCACCCGCTAGAAGGCAGGGACGTATATATACACCCATCTGCCTGTCCGTGCCATTTTGCGGACGTATATAGTCGTGCGGCGGGCGTTAAGGGGTAAAAAACATTCAAGTTTTAATTAAAATTTTCAGCTAATGATGGGACTTCTTCAATTTTTTTTGTACTATTTATACTTTTTTTTTAAATATTTAAGCTTTTTAACACTTTTTTTAACATTGAAGTCAATGAGAGCATGCTTCAAATCCTTAAAATCTCCTTCCGCTCCCAAAAGTGTCAGCTCCTTCATACTTTCACCTACAGACGCCAAACAAACTTTAAAATGTTCACAAAATATTCAGCTATCCGGCTATATCTTTTCAGTTTGATATCTTTTACAGCTGTTTAGCGATTGTAACGGAATGGCCCGTGATTCCCAGAGACGTTTGAAGGATGCGGGGTACTCCTGTGCCAGCTTCACCAATGACTCTTATGTCTAGGGTCATCCTATGTCCATTAGGGGCATAGGATGACTGAGAAATGATATCTCGGATTACATGAGATGGGACAGTAGAGATAATTCATGTATTGCAGGATATCTTGAAATATTACTGGTGGGTAATTCTGCACTCAACAGGTTAACTGAAAGATGTTAATTGATGTTAATCACCTCCAGCTACCTGGCTGTAGTGATACAAGCTTGCTGTGATTGCATTCTATTGTGCTAATTAAGTCTGGCTCCTAAGATATTTCATTGTGTGATGCTAATTACACTGTATTGTGTGAAAGTTCTATTGATAATAGATGTAGAATGTGACTTGGCACCCTCTAAAGGTCAGACGTCTGACTTATGTTTACAAAGGAATGGGTATTGAAGTTCCTTGTGTCATGTTGTGGGTAGAGTTGAGTCATTGTCCATATTTGGTTGCTAACTGTATAAGAAGAGCTGAGTTTTACCATTAAAGTGGATGTAAAGCCACTCTCATCCTTTCTAAACTACTGCCATAGTGCGGATCTATAAGGATATAGATGCCTCCTGCAGGTATCCTTACCTGTCAAATGTCTCCCCTCTGTCTGATATAAGAACTGAAAAACTGCAGATTCTGTGGGTGGATCTGTTGTCTGGAGTTCGGTGGGTGGAGTCATGATGTTAGTAGATTCCACGCCCCCCTCTACACTAAATTCTGCTATGATCACTAACATCCAGTCAAAATCTAGAAAAGTAACCACATGAATTCAGAAAAGGAGTGGGGGTGGGAATTAAAAAATAATGCCTGTCTCCAAGCTAGTGCATGAGATATGCAAATAACCTGTCACTCACAGCAAGGGGGGCGGAACGGACTAAGGTTTTTCTCTGTAAGTCCGTTTTATCTCACTGAACAATAAAAGAGGACTGCTCAGAGCTGGATTAACTCTGTGTGGCAAGACTGGGCACAGATGATAGGAAATCTTTTACTCTATATTGTGACAGCAAAAAAATAAATGAAAACATTTCAGGTTTACATCCACTTTAAAGTTGTATCCGTTTGAAGCAGAGAACAGAGCTGTGCGTGTCTTGTTTTCTGGGGAATTCATATGGATCGTGTCTGCTGGATTGTGGAGTGTCGGATAAGCTGTCGTGGGTTGGTGGAATGGAATATCATAAACAGCGTTAACCCCTGACCGTTAGAGTGATCATTTCATTTTCAGGAAATGTTATTGATTAAACAGAGTGGGGTAGATTCAGGTAGTGGCGCGCACTTTTTACGGAGGCGCTGCGTTACGTTTTTATGCTGCGCCTCCATAAATTACTTGCGCTACGCTTGATTCAGGAAGCAGTAGCTTCGTAATTTGTAGAGGCGCTCCATAAAAATGGCCGGCGTAAGCGCGCGTAATTTAAATGATCCCGTAGGGGCCGTGGATCATTTAAATTAGGCGCGTTCCCACGCCGAACGTAGTGCACATGCTCCGTCGGGAAACTTTCCCGACGTGCATTGCGGCAAATGACGTTGCAAGGACATCATTTGCTTCAAAGTGAACGTAAATGGCGTCCAGCGCCATTCACGATTCACTTACGCAAACAACGTAAAATTTTAAATTTGCGACGCGGGAACGACGGGTATACTTAGCATTGGCTGCCCCTGCTAATAGCAGGAGCAGCCTTACGCAGAACCCGACGAACGCAAACGACGTAAAATGCGTACACAGGGCTCGCGTAGGGTTGTGAATCGGCGTTGGTATGCAATTTGCATACTATACGCTGACCACTACGGGAACGCCACCTAGCGGCCATCGTAAGAATGCAGCCTACGATACGACGGCATAAGAGCCTTATGCCAGTCATATCTTAGGCTGCAGTCGGCGTATCGAGCGCTCTGAATCAGGAGCAGTCGATACGCCGGCGCAACTAAGCAATTGCGCTGCGTAACTATGGTTACGCAGACGCAATTGCTTTCTGAATCTACCCCAGTGTCTATAGGGCTGGTTAGAGTGGATGATGTCACAGCTAGAGCCCAGAGCTTTACAAAAAATTATCTTAGTTCCTTCTCTATAAATTGCTCTCATGCCCACAAGATCTACTTGTTTATACATCAAAACGTAGGTTTTTTTCTGCTCAGTTTTGTGATACGCCTTTTGCTTTTGGCTGGTTGAGCTTCCAAATGTCAAGAGTTCTACACTTTCTTCCATTGACTGTCCTGTATAAAATTCTTCAGATTTAGACATTAATGGCTGTGTGTTGAGTTATTTTGAGGGGACAGGAAATGTATACTGTTATACAAGCTGTACACTCACTACACAACACTGTAGCAAAGTGTCATTTCTTCAGTGTTGTCACATGAAAAGATACAAGAAAAGATTTACACAAATGCGAGGGTTGTACTTACTTTGGTGACATGCTGTATGTGATCTCCCGCACACAGAGGGGTGTACTTACTTTTGTGAGATGCTGTATATATTTATTGTGGTCTATAAGTGGTTATATCACACATGGTGTGTGCTGAGGTCTGCAGCAATAAAGGATGTTTATATTTTAAACTTTAATGTAAATCTAGACAGTTGAGGGGGTGTAATATTCCCGCTGGGTGGAGTATGCGATCCCCCTTACTTTCAACATTACCCCAATCGAGGAGTGATTTTTGCAGCGATTGTCGCCTGACAAATCGCAGGACTGCTTTTGGGAAACAGGCGTCCCGTCATTTTGTTTGTGTGATTTGTCAGGTGACAATATTGTCCCATGATTGGGGTGCCATTGAAAATAACAGGATCACAAGTGTGTCACGCGTTTTGCGGCAATTCGGGAAATTGCAGTAATTCCGTCCGCGATCCGGAACGCCTAGGTGTGATCGCAGCCAAAGCTAAGTGTCTTCTATCAGTTGATGGGCTCACCTTCTATAGATTCGGGGGGGAACATTTTCTTCCTCAAACATTCCACACGTTCTCTTCATTCTTTATTCCACCGCTAATATATACTCCGCATTGACCTTGTATAGCGCTTTTCTCTCTGAGGACTCCAAGTATTGGAGATGGCATTGGCCGGGAATCGAACCCGGGTCTTCTGCTTAGAAAGCAGCTGTGCTTACCACTGCACCACCAACGCAAAAGTCCCCTCATAGCCGGTCCAACACACGCCTCAAAAATATACCCGACTTCAACCCCCTTTAATAGCCGGTCCAACACGCACCTCAAAAACATACCGGCCTTCAACCTCCCCTCATAGCCGGTCCAACACACACCTCAAAAACATACCGGCCTTCAACCTCCCCTCATAGCCGGTCCAACACACGCCTCAAAAACATACCGGCCTTCAACCTCCCCTCATAGGCGGTCCAACACACGCCTCAAAAACATACCGGCCTTCAACCTCCCCTCATAGCCGGTCCAACACACACCTCAAAAACATACCGGCCTTCAAACTTCACAACATAATCAATTACTTTATGTCGATCGACAATACTTAGATCAAACATATCACCTGTAAAAACGTGCTTGAGATGTTGGTGGTAAACGGCCTGCTAGGCCCGGGGGGGAACCAAACCAAGTCCTCCAAAAGTTGCCAAGAGTGTAAATGTAGACATTATGTTTTAAGGTTAATCAAAAATATCACATTCTAAAGGGAAAGGTAGAACAAGGAGATGGGAAGTATGGAAGAGGCAGAGAGGGAGGAAAGTAGGGGGGGATGGAAGTTTGCGGGTAGGGAAGGTGTGTGGGGGTCCCCCCAAACCCTCACCCCCTTCTTCCTCCAACCTTCCATTCTCCCCCCTTTCCTCCCTCTCTCCCTCTTCCATACTCCCCCCTTTGTTCTACCTTTCCCTTTAGAGTGTTATATTTTTTATTAACCGTAAAGCTTAATGTCTACATTTACACTCTTGGCAACTTTTGGAGGGCTTGGTTTGGTTTCCCTCGGGCCTAGCAGGCTGTTTACCACCAATATCTCAGACACTTTTTTTTAAAGATGATTATGCTTGGGCGATGTATTGTCAAACCTTAAAGCTTCTGCAGAAGTTACAGAAAGGTAAATAGAGGGCTGATGGGAAGACCCTCCGGTTACTGGAGTGGCAGCCGCCACTAGTGTAGGGACCTGTTATGGTACAGCCGTACCTGACCCCTAGGAGGGTCCCTCAAACTTTTTATTTAGTCTTCTTCTAGGAACAGCTAATTGTCTTGTTTGTCCAGCTGCGTTGATAGTTGGTGATTCAGAAGCTGCTTATGAGAATCTTTTAAGAGATTGATGATGTAGTGGATTCCTGTCTTGATGGCTTGAAATGAAGATCCTCTCCCTCATATTCACTAGCAAAATCATCCTCTTCTCATCGCCTAGTTTAAATTTTCTTCCAACATTTTGGCCATCTTCAATCCCAAGAAAGCTGCACCCCTCCCATTTAAGTGCAATCCGTCACTACTATAAAGATGGTTACGGCCTGAAAAGTCAGTCCAGTTCGCCATGAAGCCAAACCCCTCCTCCCTGCACCAGTTCCTCAGCCACTTGTTAAGTACCATAAGCTCTTGCTGTCTCTGTGGTGTGGCTCGAGGTGCAGGCAGTATTTCAGAAAATATTGCCTTGGGGGACCTTTTCTTCAATATGGCCCCCAAGTCCCTGAAATCATTTTGTAGGGCGCTCCATCTTTCTCTAACTTTGTCATTGGTACCGATATATACCATGACAGCTGGGTCCTCTCCAGCGCCATCCAATAATCTGTCCATGCAATCTGCAATGTTCCGAACCCGAGCACCCGGTAAACAACATACTGTTTGGCGATAATGGTCTTTGTGACAGATTGCCCTCTGTATTCTTCCAATAACTGAATCCCCTACCACTAGTATGTGCCTATCCTTTGTGGTAACCTTGCCCCCATCTTCGTCACATGCTGGTGAAGTCTCCGTGTAAACATCACATGCTGGTGAAGTCTCTGTGTGAACGTCACATGCTGGTGAAGTCTCCGTGTGAATGTCACGTGCTGGTGAAGTCTCCGTGTGAACGTCGCATTCAGATGGTGTCTCCGTGTGAACGTCACATGCTGGTGAAGCCTCCGTGTGAACGTCACATGCTGGTGAAGCCTCCGTGTGAACGTCACATGCTGGTGAAGCCTCCGTGTGAACGTCACATGCTGGTGAAGCCTCCGTGTGAACGTCACATGCTGGTGAAGCCTCCGTGTGAACGTCACAGGCTGGTGAAGCCTCCGTGTGAACGTCACAGGCTGGTGAAGCCTCCGTGTGAACGTCACATGCTGGTGAAGCCTCCGTGGGAACATCACATGCTGGTGAAGCCTCCGTGTGAACGTCACATGCTGGTGAAGCCTCCGTGTGAACGTCACATGCTGGTGAAGCCTCCGTGTGAACGTCACATGCTGGTGAAGCCTCCGTGTGAACGTCACATGCTGGTGAAGCCTCCGTGTGAACGTCACATGCTGGTGAAGCCTCCGTGTGAACGTCACATGCTGGTGAAGCCTCCGTGTGAACGTCACGTGCTGGTGAAGCCTCCGCGTCTTCTTGGTTTACAGAGTCTTCTTCACTTATAATGGAAGATTCTTTGGAATCCTCCGGGTCTTCTTGGTTTTCAGAGTCTTCTTCGCGTATAATGGAAGATTCTTCGGAATCCTCCGGGTCTTCTTGGTTTTCAGCGCCTTCTTCGTGTATAATGGAAGATTCTTCGGAATCCTCCGGGTCTTCATGGTTTTCATCGCCTTCTTCGCTTATCATGGAAGATTCTTCGGAATCCTCTGGGTCTTCTTGGTTTACAGAGTCTTCTTCGCTTATCATGGAAGAATCTTCGTAATCCTCCGGGTCTTCTTGGTTTACAGAGTCTTCTTCGCTTATCATGGAAGAATCTTCGTAATCCTCCAGGTCTACAGAGTCTTCCTCGCTTATCATGGAAGAATCTTCGTAATCCTCCAGGTCTACAGAGTCTTCTTCGCTTATCATGGATGAATCGTCGTAATACTCAGAATACTCCGCCTCCTCTGAGCTGTCAGACTCTACTTCCTTTATCTTGTAATCTTTTCCATACTCCGGGTGGCTTTCATCAGCCATAAATTCCTCTACCGTCATACTATAATATTCAGGTTCCGTGAGAGTCTGGAAAGAGAAAGACATTTGTCAATGTTTCTTATTGATACAGAAAATGGTGACACAGCTTGGTGAACCCACCCCCCAATGTGCAGCAGAATACCCCAAGAGGGATCCTTCAACCCCCTGCTCCCTCTAGTGGTCAGAAGAAGCACTGCATTAACACACCCTTTGCGTATATCTAAACCCAAGAACAAAAAGGTCATCTATTCCAGCAAGGCCCTTACATGTGGAGGCTGCATTTGTTTTGGTTCTCAGGCTAAGTACATTTTCTGCAGGTACAGAAAAATACCTAATAATCCTGACAGAAATCCAGTGACCTTGTAAGTTCCTGAGGCCTGAGCTGAGATCTCAGTTTTATCTACTTTCTCAGCTTCTGTCTATGTACTACAAAGCAACACCCCTCTGTGTAATGGAGATAAGGAGAGGGGGAGGTTTTTGTAGTTCTAATCAGACTAGGGTGACAACACTTCTCCATAAATACAGTGAGTCTGTGTTGTCACCTCATAAGAAGAAGTGCGTTTCTGATGGAATTTCCAGAATAAAGCAGGTCTAAGCTGTGCACCTGACACATACACAATAATTATTACCAATAATAAACAAAATTCCTTCAGACAAGTCTTCAGACCATGTGATTGTGCAGTAACCACAAAATCACAAATGGGAGAATTCTGTACAAAAATACTTCTTAGATGCTGCGGGAAATCTCCCCTCCCCCAATATACATGGACCCCTCCATTATTGATAAACTTACCGGTTCTGGTGTAAATGCTGGGGGTGACTCTCTTTTCTCCACCTTGGCCCAGTCAGTCCTCTCGAAGAATGGGTGCCGTCTGATATTACGTACCAGGTATGTCCGGCCTTCCACGTCTGCCCAAAAGAGCTGTAAAGAAGAAAGAAATGTGATAAGAAACACAGAGAACATTGAGCCACATGAATGTGTGGCGGGAAGAATGTACAGTTGTGTGTTCTGAACTCCTAACAAGGTCTTTATAACCTGGAAAGGGTTTTGTCTGTAGAGAGAAGGTAAAGCTCTGCGTATACTCACCATAGCTAAGAGTTCAAAGAGGAATTTGTCCTCACAGGTTTTCAACTCCGAGCGGACTGTCGTGAACAAACTTCCATTCTGGTTTTCCTTGATCTCTCTGAAGTGATCCGGGCTGACGGCCATCTCATAAATTATCACCCCCAAGGAGTAATAGTCTGCTGAGATGTTGTATAAACTGGATTTCATGACCTGTAGAAACATAAGGAGATAACAAAGGATGAGAACATTCCTAGACAAGGCAGAGGACACAGATGACTCTATGCTGACATATGTGATGTATGAAGCCTCCCAGGAGTCCTAAAATTGATCTCAAAATACATCTAACTAAGGCGGAGCTTGTGAATGTTGGAGGTGGGGCTTACAATATATATATATATATATATATAGTCAAAACTTTTGTTTTCTAAGTTTTGGATAGACTACGGAAGGGTTGAGACCCCTGCCAGTTTTTTTTTTTGCTGTCTGTGTCCCATTGGGGGAATTTCCATTCATTTTCCATTCAAGATTCAAAAGGAAGTCCAAGGAATTCTCCCAAAATGAGGGAAACTCTACTCTTAGGATCTTGTCCCCAAACAGGTGTCACCATTGGAAGACTTTCCCTCTATTCCTGCTCTGGGGACAGTTGTAACATTTTGCATCCTGCTGCGCTTTCTTTCTCACTAACAGTGATCACCAGTACACATAAAGAATGTGACTTTCCTAATGAAGACACCAATAAAAACCTGACAGAGGGTCTAACCCTCTCCATTTAGGCTGTATGCACACATGGCCGTTTTGAGCTTCACATTGCCCGAAGCTTGTCGCTTAAAAAAGAGTTCTGAAGCTTCTTTTAGGCAACATGCTTCATGCACCGTGATTGCAGCGCAGTTGATCACGTGACAATTGCGGCTTCTTGTGCATTGTGCGATTTGTCATTCACACGTGGGAATTTGTAGAGAAGATTGAGAACGCCCATGTGTGAATGTGGCCTTAATGAAAGGGGAGCCCCTTATCTCTTCTCTATATCCCTTTGTAAATATTACAATTCTGTCTAATATCAGGAATCTTACCACCTCTGGGGCCATGTAACCGTCTGTACCCGCAACTCCCCTCATCATTTTGGTCTCTGAGACTTCTTGCCATGAGATGCCGAAGTCTGCAATCCTGATGTGTCCCTCGCTGTCCATTAGAATGTTCTCCGGTTTGAGATCTCTGTGAAGAAAAGAAGTGAGCCGTTAGCTCTGCATATCCCAAGATACAAATATACATGTATACAAAGAAGAATGATGGGTGGACATTGGCTTCTTTTATATCCGCCTACAGGAAGATCTCTGTTCGGGGTTTCCAGCTCCGCCCACCTGCTATATTCATCAGGAGGTCTCACTCCTCTTGCTGGATTTTGTATAAATTGTACATTATAGCAGAATATGGCATGAGCAGGGAGATTTCTGCAGCAGATGGAAGGAGACAGCGCAACTGGGAACTCTTCCTGATTCAATAAAACATACCAGAAGCCAAGGGGTGATTGTTGGATAATCCAATACTTACCTATGGATGATCTCATGAGAATGGATGTATTGCAGGCCACAAACAATCTCAGCAGTGACGCGTCTAAAGGAGAAAGAAAAACATGAATTTGCATTTAAAATCATCACAGAACAATAAACGGTAGATATGAAGAGACTTCCCCCTATAGTACATAGGGGTGTGGATGGACAAGGCGCAGTGGGAGGGGCCTGGCTGTGTCACTGACTGTTCTCCGTGGTCAGCCACCCCCGACTCCATCACAGCCCTGTCATTGTACTTACCTTATCATGTCGTAGCCAAATGGAGCTAAAGTTTCTATTGGTTCCCGGAGATTGCCGCCACTCGCGAATTCCATGACGAGGAACAGATGAGTCTGTGTGAAAAATAAGAGATAAAAGGTTACATTGGAGACAATAAGATTTCACTTTGTGGGGGAATATAGGAAGGCACACACACACACCGGCAGACCGTGCAATGTGGAATCTTCCTTCAAGAGAAGAGGAAATACATAGGCCGCCATGACTGGACTACCCTGATCACAATACTAGTCTTTTCTGGCTTTTAGGGTGATCCAATCACTTCATTACTTTGGTCACCATTCTGGAAGTCTGATATAGATGAGGAGGCCTGACTTCTCCAGTCCTCCTAGCCTAAGGCTGGTTCTGGCTTAGTGACTTCAATGTTTGAGGCCAGAAGCAGCCAGGCAACTAGCAATTTCAGAAGTAAGTTCACAGTGGCAGCCTCATTTCTGTAAAGAAAACCTCTACTCTGTACAGATGACTTCACCAACCTCCAGCCCTGTAGGAGGCGCTCTAGAGTTCTGCTCTTACCGATACTGCTTCCCCGACCACAGCCGGAGCCCTTAGAAAAATCTGGCGTGGGTACAAGTGGGGCCCCCCTCTGCCTCTCACAATTCAACACTCATTGGTCAAAGGACTAATTGATAAGCCCAAAGGCTATCATCGGGGGAAGGGAGAGGCTTATCCTTGTGTAAATTTTTTGACTCCCAGAAAGTTGTAATTTGCAGAACATACATTTTAGAAGGTCTGGGTCAGTAGGGGGAGCAGTACAGGAAGAGGATGAAAAGACTTACCATTGTATGGAATGTTCCGAATAGATGAGTGATATACGGATGGTTCCTCAATGTTGTCAGTATGTAGCGCTCTGGAATTTTGAAGGCCATAAATCTTAGTGGTGCAGTGATCTTCACTGCCAGCTTCTGTTGAAATGAGGGATGGGAGGCCAACACCACCTTCCCATAGGACCCCTCTCCAAGTTCATCGAGGATGGTAAAATCTTCCTTTGAATATTTGCATGGCTTGTCCTTCTTGCTGGATGGGACCGGTGGAAATGTCCCATGGACTGTGCGCTCAATTTCATTGGCGCTTGGGTCATTTTGTGCTTCTGGGGAGAAAAAATAAAGCAATTATTTCTAGTCCTGCTATTTACATTTCATTTTTTGATGCTACACAGAATCTGTGGACATGTTGTAAACCTTGAGCGATATTTATACTTTGTGGCCACCTAGAGATAGAAATCCTAATGTGATCTCTGACTGCGCTGAGATCTTGGTGATAAAGACCAGGAGCAGGGGGGTGAGTCCTGTGGGCAGTTATGTTCTGGACACTATATGATAAAATCAGTGGCGGTTCGTCCATAGAGGGCGCTGAAGCGCCGCCCCCTCTGGCTCCCGCACACACCACTGACAAATAACATTGATTCGTGCATTGCATGAATCAATGTCATTGTCGCCGCTGGTCTATTCAGATGGCCGGACATGAGCGCCGGCCACCTGAATAACGGCAGCTGGTTGGCTGTGCGGAAGTGCCTATCAGAGCCAGCGGCTTTCTGAGTACAGCCCTCAGCCTTCCGGATGCTTATCCAGGGAACGTACCGGGGTGCGTTCCTTGGATAAGACTGACAGGTGTCTCAGCCTATCAGGTTGACCGGTTCTGGCTATCGGTAACCTGATTGGCTGAAGCGTCATCGAGGGCGGGAGAAGACATCGAGGGACGTGGATGGCTGACTCCAGTAAAGGTAAATGCCGGGCGGGGGGGGGGGGGAAGGGGCATTTTACAAGGCACAGCGGCGACTAAGGGCACAGCGGCGACGAAGGGCACAGTAACATCAATGGGCACAGTAACATCAATGGGCACAGTAACGACAATTGGCACAGCAGCATGAATGGGCACAGTGGCGACAATTAAAGGGCACAGTGGTGACAATTGGCACAGTGGCTGTGTTTGATGGCATGGCACAGTGGTGACAATTGATGGCACAGAGGCTGCGTTTGATGGCATGGCACAGTGACTGCGTTTGATGGCATGGCACAGTGGTGCAAATTGATGGCACAGTGGCTGCATTTGATGGGCACAGTGAGGCTGCGATTTTTTTTTTTTTTTTCGTTTTGTGCCCCCCAAAAAAAAATTTGAGCACCAGTTGCCACTGGATAAAATAGAAGGAATCTCCTCCTGCAGCCCCCATACAGAGCCCAGAACACAACTATCCATGTGACTACTCCCAGTGACAATGATGGGGATGGTGGTGATGGGGCAGCAGCTCTGTCAGTCTGTCATGTGCAATCCTTTACTTTACAATTGGGTTGCCTGTCAGATCTGTGCATCTCCTTCACACCTGATACCTGTCACCTCACACCTGACACCTTCAATCTGATTGGCTGCCCAACGGTCAACTGCAGAGTCAGCCAACTGACAAATTCTGCTGTTAATTGCAATCCATGTCCCAGTATTCCCAATAATGCCTATAAGGGTCCCAATGGAGAGATTTCCCTTCATTATCTGATCTATAAACAAAGCAAGACTTGGGAAGAAATATCTCAGTCCCTCCTATATAGTAGATATGTGAGTGTCTGAGTATATAGCAGTGACCCCCCAATGTATATAGTATTATAATACTTACCAATGACCTCATCGTTGGTAGATTCCTGTTGAGGAATGGGCTGCACTGTGGGTGCGGCTTCCTCGTCCCCCCGCCCATCTACCCTCTCCCCGCCCCTTGGAGGGGCGGTGTCCTCAGGCTGGCGGTCCTCTGTTATGGGGGTTACTCTGAGAAGTACAACGTTTTCCTCCTTGTTGGTGGTCAGAAGATTCCTCACATTGTAGCTTCCCTTCCATTTCTTCAATAGTCGTCTAATGGCCCAAAGCCCACCCTTCTGGGGGGTAGGTATTATGGGCTGGCTGGTAAGTGGGTGATCCTCTGTTGTTACAGGTCCCACTTTCACTAATACAACAGATTCCTCTGTGATGGTTTTCAGGGAATCCTCATACATCTTATTTCTCCCAAAAAGTCGCATCATCATTATAATATAATGAACAACAAACGCAGAGAAATATGCAGAGAAATACAGAACACCTCCTACTCCTACAAACTCCAAGTTCTGTCTGAGGACACCTCCCCCGGGGGCCCTTTTATTCGCTTCTATTGCTATGACATCACATAACAATGCATGTGTGTGAGGCTTCAACCAATCAACAAGCTGGCAGTTGAAAATTCAAATCTGATTGGCTGCCTGAGAACCAAGCACATTAACCCTCTAATGCCCAAACCGTTTTTTGACTTGTGTTTCTTTACAAGTTAAATTCGGTATTTTTTGCTGGAAAATGACTTGGAACCCCCAAACATTATATATAGATATTTAGCAGAGACTCCAGAGAATACAATGGCGATCGTTGCAATGTTTTATGTCACACGGTATTTGCACAGCGGTCTTTCAAACACAATTTTTGAGGGGAAAAAAGACACTTTCATGAATTAAACAAAAAAAAACAGTAAAGTCAGCCCGATTTTTACATTGGGACCTGCAGACAGACAGAGGGATTGGATAGGACAGATACATAGATAGATAGATAGATAGATAGATAGATAGATAGATAGATAGATAGATAGATAGATAGATAGAGAGACACATAGATAGAGAGACACATAGATAGAGAGACACATAGATAGATATAGAGATAGATAGATAGATAGATAGATAGAGACAGATAGATATATATGGGGGAGATAGATAGATAGATAGATAGATAGATAGATAGATAGATAGATAGATAGATAGATAGAGACACATAGATAGATAGATAGATAGATAGATAGATAGATAGATAGATAGATAGATAGAGACACATAGATAGATAGATAGATAAATAGATAGAGACACATAGATAGATAGATAAAGAGAGAGGGAGAGAGACATAGATAGATCGAGCTATACAACTCTATACCCCAACAGGTCATATTTTCAATATTTCCATTATTTTGCACAGGTGATTAAATCAGTTAAACTGCAGCTTCATCTCAGGGAAATCCTGTAAACATGACCTGTTAGGATATAGAGCCGTGTTTCTCATTCTAGTCCTTAATGGAAATCCTGAAAACATGACCTGTTGGGGTATAGAGCCGTGTTTCTCATCTCCAGCCCTTAATGGAAATGCTGAAAACATGACGGGTCATGTTTTCAGGATTTCCATTAAGGACTAGAATGAGAAACACGGCTCTATATCCTAACAGGTCATATTTTCAGGATTTCCCTGAGATGAAACGGCAGTTTAACTGATTTAATCACCTGTGCAAAATAATGGAAATCCTGAAAACATGACCTGTTGGGGTATAGAGCCGTGTTTCTCATCTCCAGTCCTCTAGGGCATGTTGTTAACAGGTCATGTTTTCAGCATTTCCATTAAGGACTAGAATAATAAACACGGCTCTATATCCTAACAGGTCGTGTTTTCTTTCAGGATTTCCATTATTTTCCACAGGTGAATTGATTAGTTAAACTGCCGTTTCATCTCAGGGAAATCCTGAAAACATGGCCATGTTCATCCTTCTAGTCCTTAATGGAAATGCTGAAAACATGACCTGTTAACATGGCCTGGAGATGAGAAACACGGCTCTGTACCCCAACAGGTCATGTTTTCAAGATTTCCATCATTTTGCACAGATGATTTAATCAGTTAAACTGCAGTTTTATCTCAGGGAAATCCTGAAAACATGATCTGTTAACATAGCTTAGAGCACTGGAGATGAGAAACACGGCTCTATACCCCAACAGGTCATGTTTTCAGGATTTGCATTAAAGACTGTGGGCTAGATTCAGTAAGAGTTACTCTGGAGTATCAGTCGATACGTCGTCGTAACTCTGAATTTACGCCTAAGTCTCTTACGCCGTCGTATCTTAGGGTGCATATTTACGCTGGCCGCTAGGTGGCGTTTCCGTAGTTTTCGGCGTAGAATATGCAAATGACCTAGATACGCCGATTCCGAAACGTACGTGCGCCCCGGCGGTATTTTTTTACGTCGTTTGCGTAAGGCTTTTTCTGCGTAACGTTGCTCCTGCTTCTATGAGGCGCACGCAAAGTTAAGTATGGACGTCGTTCCCGCTTCGATTTTTGAATTTTTTACGTAGTTTGCGTAAGTCGTTCACGAATAGGGCTGGACGTAATTTACGTTCACACCGAAACCAATACGTTGTTGCAGCGTACTTGGGAGCAATGCACACTGGGATTTGTACACGGACGGCGCATGCGCCGTTCGTAAAAAACGTCAATCACGTCAGGTCATCATACATTAACATAAAACACGCCCCCCTTCCACATTTGGATTAGGCGGGCTTACGCCGGCCCATTTACGCTACGCCGCCGCAACTTACGGAGCAAGTGCTTTGTGAATAATGCACTTGCTCGTCTAAGTTGCGGAGGCGTAGCGTAAATAACATACGCTACGCCCGCACAAAGATACGCTGCCCTTACTGAATCTAGCCCTAGATTGAGAAACACGGCTCTATATCCTGACAGGTCATGTTTTCAGGATTTCCCTGAGATGAAACAGAAGTTTAACTGATTAAATCACCTGTGCAAAATAATGGAAAACATGACCTGTATAGAGCCGTGTTTCTCATTGTAGTCCTTAATGGAAATGCTGAAAACATGACCTGTTGGGGTCTGATATAGAGAAGCAGCGGATTGAAGCTGACAGGGCTCGTTGCGGAGCAGACAGAAGTACCATGTGCGGGGGGAGGAGCTAGGTGTGTTTTTTTTTGTCTTCACCGCCCCCTTTCCACATAACAAACCATGCACCTTACACAGTACACGCCCTCTCTTGGCGTTTGCGCCCCGCCTACACTATCCCTCTACTGCTGGTTCTAGCCCATTCCCTCTTGTCACCGCCGATTCACAGCACCCCCTTGTCCCACCCCCGGATGAAGCATGATTGGTCGATCAGGAAAGAGAGGGATTAGAGCTGTGCTCGATCATGGACAGGCCACGCCCACTCCCTAGTCCTTTTCCGCCTGCTTTCCATCACGTTCGCCCAATAGATAACACGGGCGCCTCAAGTCTCTCCAGGATTGGTCGGTTAATAAAGGAGGGATTTCATCTATGAATAAAATTGGCGACCCCAACCCCCTTAGCCTCTGTCCGGGTCGGTGACGAATCGGAGCGTTCGCTATAGTTCCGGTCACCACCCACTACCATGTCTTTGGTCCTTCCCCTCCGGGATTGAGGATTTGGGACGCACGCTGTAGCTCGAGACCCCGCTAGGGTGACCACATTTCCAAACTACCATTCAGGGACACCCCCCTTCCCAAAAATCAGCTTGTGCTGTAACGAATCACAGCACAGTGATTGGACACAAGAGGCGGGATTTATGATTTCCCCAATCACAAGCAGGGGGCGGGGATTGTGCTCCTCCAGGCATTCCCGGCCAGGACAAGTACTGTCAGTGAGTAAAGCGGTGATGTGGCAACTTTTTTTGTGGGCATCAGATTGACTCGGAGGGGTGGGGGGTGTCTGTGTCAGTTTTATTCCGGGACACTGTATTGTCCTGGAATGAATGTGCCCGGGACAGACCTGCAAAATGCGGGACTGTCCCGGGCAATCCGGGACACGTGGTCATCCTAGACCCCGCCCACTCCCATCACTTCCATTCCTTCTCCTGGGAGGAGTCTGGTCGATCCTTAGTCTCTCTGGGATTGGTCGGGGAGGGAAGGGAAGTCTTGGAATGGAGGGGATCCCTCCCACTCCATTCTCTTGTCACCGCAAGTGAGGCTTCAAACACTAACCAATCAACAAGCTGGCAGTTGAAAATTCAAATCTGATTGGCTGCCTGAGAACAAAGCACATTAACCCTTTAATGCCCAAACCTTTTTTTGACTTGTGTTTCTTTACAAGTTAAATTCGGTATTTTTTGCTAGAAAATGACTTGGAACCCCCAAACATTATATATAGATATTTAGCAGAGACTCCAGAGAATACAATGGCGATCGTTGCAATGTTTTATGTCGCACGGTATTTGCACAGCGGTCTTTTAAACACAATTTTTGAGGGGGAAAAAGACACTTTCATTAAATTAAAAAAACAAAACAGTAAAGTCAGCCCAATTTTTACAATGGGACCTGCAGACATACATAGGGATTGGATAGGACCAATACATAGATAGATAATTAGATAGATATACAGATACATAGATAGATAATTAGATAGATAGATAGATAGATAGATAGATAGATAGATAGATAGATAGATAGATAGATAGATAGATAGATAGATAGATAGATAGATAGAGATAAAGAGAGAGGGAGAGAGACATAGATAGATAGATAGATAGATACATAGATAGATAATTAGATAGATATACAGATACATAGATAGATAGATAGATAGATAGATAAAGAGAGAGGGGGAGAGACATAGATAGATAGAGCTATACAACTCTATACCCCAACAGGTCATGTTTTCAGCATTTCCATTAAGGGCTGGAGATGAGAAACACGGCTCTATACCCAAACAGGTTATGTTTTCAAGATTTCCATTGTTTTGCACAGGTGATTAAATCAGTTAAACTGCCTTTTCATCTCAGGGAAATCCTGTAAACATGACCTGTAAGGATATAGAGCCATGTTTCTCATTCTAGTCCTCAATGGGCCCCAGATGGCAACCCCCCCCCTTTTTTATTTATTTTTTATTAAAAAAATAGTTTTTATATATATATATTTATATTTATTTCTTATTTTTATTAAAGGGCCCAGAGGTCCCCAGGGCCCCGGACGGCAACCCCCTTTTTTTGTTTTTATAAAAAAAAGATTTAATTTTTTTTATATATATATATATTTTTTTTTTTTTTTATTAAAGGGCCCGGAGGTCCCCAGGGCCCCGGATGGCTACCCCCCTTCTTTTTTATATATTTTTTTCATATATATATATATATATATTAATTTTTTTTAAGGGGCCAGAGGTCCCCAGGGCAACCCCCACCCCCCCCAATTCTTGGCACCCCCTGCTTCTCAATTCACGCCCTCCGCGCTTTTCAATGAACGGAAGCCCCCCCGCTTCTCAATTTGAGGCGGCAGCACCCCCACCCCGGTTCTCTGCTCCAGGGGGCCCATGCCTGAAGCTGTGTAAGAGGCCCCACAATTCCTGATGGCGGCCCTGGTGAGGTTCGAATGGAAAAAAGAGATTCTGTGGACAGGTGTCTTTTATACAATTCAGATGCGCTGCCCCCCTAATCCATATGCCGGGCGCAGGATTCCAATGGGTTTTTTTTTTATTATTATTTTTTTAGGAAGCACATGATTAGAGACAGAGGCTCTAATTGGCCATAATGTAGCATTTTCTGCATTCTTACATTCGATTTGGATTGAAAATAATCTGACAACAATCAATTTTGCAACCGAACAAAGTTTACATACGGCTATGCAATTTTATTTTTATATATGCACGCTATTTGTGTATAATATTTATAATGTTTTCTGTCCCTCAGGGCTCTGCTTCTTTGGAGCAATCTCTTGGTAAAGCGCAGGATCAACTCGACTCTTTACACGTGGCACAGATGAAGCTGCGAGAAGACCAGGACAACAAGCTGTGGGGGGAGCGCATTGACCGGGCCGCCGCCAGAATGCGAACGAAGAGCACCAAGGGTCGGGGAGAGAGGCTGTGCCTGTGAGCCGAGAGACAGCCGAGAGGATGTCACATCAACCAACCGCAACAACATTGATTTGCTTTATTAAAAGTCATTATTAAAGAAAAACTCTGCAGAAAACATTTTTGAAGCTTAAGACTTTTATTGTGGCTGAACGTTTACAGTAGATTTTTTGCTTAATGCGCCGCAAAGTGAGTGTAAATCCCGGATTGTGCCGCTTCAGCTTGATGCCAAAGAACGAAGTGTGGGTATCAAGTAGGGTGACTACGTGTCCCGGATTGCCCGGGACAGTCCCGCATTTTGCAGGTCTGTCCCGGGCACATTCATTCCAGGACAATACAGTGTCCCAGAATGAAACTGACACAGCCACCCCCCCGGCCAATCTGATGCCCCTAAAAAAGGCCGTCACATCACCGCTTTACTCACTGACAGTACTTGTCCATACCTCCCAACCCGCACGGATTCTGCGGGTTTCTCCCGCCCAGACTGCATCCTCCCGCAGTCCCGCGAACGGGTGAATTTTCCCGTACACGAAGCCTTGCAAGAAGGGGGAGCACAGAGTGGAGACATGCTCTATTGACCGGAGCGGTGTGCGAGAGGAGAGCCGACAGGCAGTGCACAGGTAGGTGAGAGGCATAACCCCCCCGCTCTGGCTCTACGACTTCGATTGATTCGCGGAACCCCCCCCTGCTCAACAACTTTGCCCCCTACGCTTAACAACATTGGATAGATTCACGCCCACTGAACAACTTCAACTTCGATCTGGCGGCAAACCCCCCCCCCGCTCAGCAACTTCGATTGATCAGCGGAACCCCATACCTCCCAACCGTCCAGGATTTCGCGGGACTGTCCCGCGTTTCGTGCTAAATCCCGCGATCAGTGCAGGAGTCACGCCATTCGCGGCTCCCCCCGCGATTCACGCCCCCTCGATCCGCTCCACCCCCCCGCTCAACAGCTCTGATCCGCGCGGCCCCCCGCTCAACAACTCCGATCTGTGCCCACCCCCCGCTCAACAACTCCGATCTGCGCCCACCCCCCCCGCTCATCAACTCCGATCTGCGCCCCCCTCCCAGCTCAACAACTCCGATCCCCCCCCGCTCGACAACTTCGATCTGCGGCCCCTCCCGCTCAACAACTCCGAGTCGCGGAAAGCCCCCACCCCCCCCTCCCGCTCAACAAAAATGTCCCTCAGGGAAATTTTAAAATGTTGGGAGATATGGAACCCCTCCGCTCAACAACTTCGATCCGGCGTCCATCCCCCCCCCCCGCTCCTCAACAACTTCAATACCCCCCCCCCCCCGCTCAACAACTTGAATGAAAAGTTAAAAGAATGTCCCGCACTGGATGTTTCAAATGTTGGGAGGTATGCTTGGCCGGGAATGCCTGGAGGAGCACAATCCCCGCCCCCTGCTTGTGATTGGAGAAATCATAAATCCCGCCTCTTGTGTCCAATCACTGTGCTGTGATTCGTTACACCACAAGCTGATTTTTGGGAAGGGGGGGTGTCCCTGAATGGTAGTTTGGAAATGTGGTCACCCTATTATCAAGAATTGAGAGGGGAGAGGTATCCTGAGTACAGAAATAGCAGAATGGACCCCTAATTATACTGTGCACCACCCACCCCCACAAAAAGAAGAAAATAAAGTAAGGGAGCATTAAAATGGTTGTAAACCCTTCCATATACCCAGTAAAGTGACTGACATCGGGTGATACACAAAGATGAAACAAATCCTCCTACATAAGTTGTACCTGTTTATCTGCTGTCTTCTCTCCTCTCTACAACCTTTCAAAGTCCAGGATTTAAAAAAAGTTAGTCTGAGCTGTCAGAAAGAAGGGGGTATGGAGCTAAAGTCACACTCTGCAGAGCTCCATGATGAGAGCTCTGAGGCCTCGTACACACGGCCGAGGAACTCGACGTGCCAAACACGTCGAGTTCCTCGGCGAGTTCAGCCCTGAAGCCGCCGAGGAGCTCGGCGGGCCGAGTTCTCCCATAGAACAACGAGAAAATAGAGAACATGTTCTCTATTTTCTCGACGAGTTCCTCGGCGGCTCCATCGGGCCTAAAGTGTACACACGACAGAGTTTCTCGGCAGAATCCGGCTCTGACCGAGTTTCTCGCTGAATTCTGCCGAGAAACTCTGTCGTGTGTACGAGGCCTGAGAGCTGATTGGAGGGAAGGGACACACCCACCTCCACACAGAACAGAGCTGAGGCTGTCAATCAGAGGCTGTGTGCTAGAGCTCCCTCCCCTGTCACTGTTTCTCCCTAATTGTCAGAAGAGACTAATGCTGATACCAAAGGAACAGGACAGCAGACAGAAATGAGTCTTAGTGCTCTGGAGTGAAACAAGTACACACTATAGAGTAAGGTGACCAGATTTTTAAAATGAAATCCAGGGACATATTTTTTTTTTATTGGCAAATTGTAATCTCTTTTATACGCATTGTTTCCTCAATTTATATATGCAGTCAGTGGTGTAGCGTGGGTTGTCCGCGCCCGGGACAAGGCAAGAAATTTGCACCCCTGCCAGACTTTTAGCACTCGCTGAGTCCCTTCCTCTAGTACTGACCAACTTGATTACCACACCTGACCACTGCACTAACCTACCTGATTCCTACACCGACCACTACACTGACCTACCTGATTCCTACACTGACCACGATACTGACCAACCTGATTCCTACACTGACCAACCTTATTCCTACAATAACCACTACACTGACCTGATTCCTACACTAACCTACCTGATTCCTACACCGACCACTACACTGACCTACCTGATTCCTACACTGACCACGATACTGACCAACCTGATTCTTACACTGACCTACCTTATTCCTACAATAACCACTACACTGACCTGATTCCTACACTAACCTACCTGATTCCTACACCGACCACTACACTGACCAACCTGATTCCTACACTGACCAACCTGATTCCTACACTAATCACTACACTGACCTACCTGATTCCTACACTGACCTACCTGATTCCTACACTAATCACTACACTGACCAACCTGATTCCTACACTGACCAACCTGATTCCTACACTAATCACTACACTGACCAACCTGATTCCTACACTGACCAACCTGATTCCTACACTAATCACTACACTGACCAACCTGATTCCTACACTAATCACTACACTGACCAACCTGATTCCTACACTAATCACTACACTGACCTACCTGATTCCTACACTGACCTACCTGATTCCTACACTAATCACTACACTGACCAACCTGATTCCTACACTGACCAACCTGATTCCTACACCCACCTACCTGACTCCTACACTGACCTACCCGATTCCTACACTGACCTACCTGATTCCTACACTGACCTACCTGACTCCTACACTGACCTACCTGATTCCTACACTGACCTACCAGACCACTACACTGACCTACCTGATTCCTACACTAATCACTACACTGAACTACCTGATTCCTACACTGACCTACCTGATACCTACACTATCCACTAACCTACCTGGTTCCTACACTGACCTACCTGATTCCTGCACTACTCACCCCCCCTCCCCCTGCCCCTACATGAACAGTGTAGATCGGTTGATTTTGCTCACCTCTCCATGTAGTTCCTAACACCCAGACGATCCTCAGTATCCCCTGCCAAGAGCTTCTCCAATAGCCGCCGTATGCTAACGTCACCCTTCCCCCCCGCTGTTCTCACACACACACACAGGCCGCCCGCACCAGAGGGATCATGGGAGACAGGAGAAACACAGCACACTTGGGGGGCACAGTAATGATTGTATGCCCCCCCTAAATGTTGCACCCGGGGTGAGAGTACCAGATGCCCCCCATACCACTGAAATCCGGGGACGAGTCCGGTGACAGACTGGCTCCGGGGACATTGACCAGACTATCCCCAGAAACCGGGGATGTCTGGTCATCCTACTATAGAGGGATATGATTTGTTCATTCTTTATGTCTGAGCTTTACAACCACTTTAAAGCTGAACTCCGGGATGAGCAAATATTGCCTGAATCCATTCTTCATGTGTATTCTTCTTGTGTATTTCTTCCAGATCTGTGCAGTAATCCAGTGTGAGACTTTTCCTTCCTGTAATAAAGACCGGCCCCCCAATCACTTTTACAGCAGTGATCTTGTCTCCTCTGTGCAGGGCCGCCATCAGGGGCCATGGGGACCTCTGGGCCCTTTAATAAAAAGAAAAAAAAATACAAAATATTTAAATATATTTAAAAAAAAACATTTAAAAAAAAAGGGGGAGGGGGGTTGCCATCCAGAGCCCTGGGGACCTCTGGGCCCTTTAATAAAAATAAAAAATATATATAAACAAAAATAAAAAAATAAACATTTATAAAAAAAAAAGGGGGTTTGCCACATGGGGCCCTGGGGACCTCTGAGCCCTTTAATAATAATAATAATAATAATAATAATGATAATATTATTTTATATATATATATATATATGTATATATATATATATATATATATATATATATATAAAAAATAAAAGAAATAAAAAAATGATTTTTTTTTATAAAAAAAAAGGAGGGTTGTAATCCGGGGCCCTGGGGATCTCCTAGCCCCTGGGGACTTCCGGACCCCTAAAAAAAAAAATTGTCCCTTTAATAAAAAATAAAATAAGAATATATTAAAAAATATATATATTTTTATTAAAAAAAAGGGGGGGGGGGGTTGCCGTCCCGGGCCCCTGGGGACCTCCGGACCTCTAAAAAAATAAATTAAAAAAATTGTCCCTTTAATAAAAAATAAAATAAAAATATATTAAAACAAATATATTTTTTTTTTATAAAAAATAAATAAATAAAAAGGGGGGTTGCCATCTGGGGCCCTGTTGACCTCCGGACCCCTGGCAACCTCCGGACCCCTTCTTAAAGGGGGTTGCCATCCGGGCCCCTGGGGACCTTTGGGCCCCTTACAGGTTTACTGCCTGTACCCCCCTGATGGCGGCCCTGCCTCTGTGAGTGGTGGAGCCGGAAGAGACAAGCATTTCATCACATCCGGGTTCACAGCTTCCCCCCTTCCCAACTACTGTAGCCAATCAAGCCTGATCTGTGCTGGGCAGGGGGGACAATAGGGTTCTAATAGACCCTTGGAGCGTGCAGAATCCCATGTGCCGCTATACATGGTAGCCAATCAGCTTCTAACTTCAGCTTGTTCAATCAAGTTTTGACAATAAGCCCTTGTTTACATTGGGGCAATTTGAAATGCGATTTGACATGTCAAATCGAAACCTATTGCTGGCAGCAGGAGCGTCCCAATTGGTACAACGCCAAGTTGGCAGCGCCGCACCGATTTCCAAAAGTAGTTTCTGCACTACTTTTGGCAACTTCGGGGGCGATTTTAATAGTAATCTGTGCAGGAACCCTGAAGTCAGACTAAAATGCGGCTTAACCACTTAACCACCATTATGCAGCTAAAGGACCAGGCCCCTTTTTTGCGATTCGGCACTGCGTCGTTTTAACTGACAATTGCGCGGTCGTGCGACGTGGCTCCCAAACAAAATTGACGTCCTTTTTTTCCCACAAATAGAGCTTTCTTTTGGTGGTATTTGATCACCTCTGCGGTTTTTATTTTTTTGCGCTATAAACAAAAATAGAGCGACAATTTTGAAAATGCAATATTTTTTACTGTAATAAATATCCCCAAAAAATATCTAAAAAAAAACATTTGTTTTCCTCAGTTTAGACCGATACGTATTCTTCTACATATTTATGGTAAAAAAAATCGCAATAAACGTTTATTGATTGGTTTGCGCAAAAGTAGCGTCTACAAAATTTGGGAAAGTTTTTGGGCATTTTTATTAATATTTTTTTTTTTTTACTACTAATGATGGCGAACAGCGATTTTTATCGTGACTGCGACATTATGGCGGACACATCGGACACTTTTGACACATTTTTGGGACCATTGTCATTGATACAGCAATCAGTGCTATAAAAAGGCACTGATTGCTGTGAAAATGACAATGGCAGTGAAGGAGTTAACCTCTAGGGGGCGCTGTAGGGGTTAAGTGTGCCCTAGTGTGTGATTCTTACTGTAGGGGGGGCGTGGCTGGGCATGTGACGTCACTGATCGTCATTCCCTATGACAGGCAACAGACGATCACTGACATTGTCACTAGGAAGAACAGGGAAAGGTTTGTTTACACTTACCTCTCCCTGTTCTTCAGCTCTGTGACCCGATCGCGGGACACTGGCGACGATCGGGTCCCGTGGGCGCGGTCACGGAGCTTCAGACCGGGTTTGCGAGCGCGCCAGCGGCTGGGTTCTTAAAGGGGATGTACCTGTAGGCCCTTGTGCCCAGCCGTGCCATTCTGACGACGTATATATATCGGCGTGCGGCGGTCCTCAAGTGGTTAAAGGGGTTGTAAAGGTTTCATTTTTTTTTTAAATAACAAACATACCATACTTACCTCCACTGTGCAGTTCGTTTTACAAAGAGTGGCCCCGATCCTCCTCTTCTGGGGTCCCTTGGCTGCTATCTCTGCTGAGCAATAATTCCAGGGCCATTATTAACTTCTTGAGACCCGCGCTATAGCCGAATGACGGCTACAGCGCGGACCTGAATATCCAACTGGACGTCAATCGACGTCCGCCCCTTTGGGCGTTCCCTGCGCGCGCAGCGGGGAAACTCTGTGTTGGCCGTGTCCCTTGGACACAGCCAATTACAGATCGCCACGAACGGCCAATCAGAGTGGCCGTTTGCGATGTGATCTGTGCGGCCAATGAGAGATGATCTCATATGTAAACATATGAGGTCATTTCTCATTGCCGGCTCACACAGAGACAGCGTCCTGTCAGGGAGAGAGGAGACCGATCTGTGTCTCTTGTACATAGGAACATAGATCGGTCACCTCCCCCAGTCACCCCCCTCCCCCTACAGTTAGAACACAATGCAGTGAATACATTTAACCCCTTCCTCACCCCCTAGTGTTAACCCCTTCAATGCCAGTCACATTTATACTGTAATTAGTGCATATGTATAGCACTGATCGCAGTATAAATGTGAATGGCGCCAAAAATGTGTCAAAAGTGTCCGATGTGTCCGCCATAATGTCGCAGTCCCAATAAAGATCGCAGATCGCCGCCATTTCTAGTAAAAAAATAAATAATAATTCTGTCCCCTATTTTGTAGGCGCTATAACTTTTGCGCTTATTGCGATTTTCTTTTTTTTTTTTACCAAAAATATGTAGAAGAATACGTATCGGCCTAAACTGAGAATTTTTTTTTTTTTTTTTTAAATTGGCATATTTATTATAGCAAAAAGTAAAAAATATTGTATTTTTTTTTTTCAAAATTGTCGCTCTTTTTTGTTTATAGCGCAAAAAATAAAAACCGCACAGGCGATCAAATACCACCAAAAGAAAGCTCTACTTGTGGGGAAAAAAAGGACGTCAATTTTGTTTGGGAGCCACGTCGCACGACCGCGCAATTGTCAGTTAAAGCCACGCAGTGCCGAAAGCTGAAATTTCACCTGGGCAGGAGGGGGGTATATGTGCCCAGTAAGCAAGTGGTTAATGATGAACTCTAAACTGATACCCAGGCTTTTTAAAGTGTCACCTATGAAAGATTTTGGGTAGCGTAGTTTATCATTTCACGAGCTGCATGTAATATTGAATCTTGACATGTTTGGTATCTATCCCAACTTTTATATGTAGTGCACCCCTTAAAGTGCCGCTGGTGAATTTGGTCCTATTTCCCTCTTAGAACGCACACATCCAGGCACACAGCATTTTCTTCATTTTCACTGGCTGCTGTTTCTCCAGAGTGAAAGCCTGAAGGCTTTCACACTGGAGCGGTGTGCTAGCGGGACCACTCCAAAAGTCCTGCTAGCCACGTCTTTGGAGCGGTGTGTTTACCGCTCCTTCCCATTGAAAGCAATGGGAAACCCCTGGTATTAACCCCTTTTCGGCCGTTAGCGGGGGGTAAAACCGCACCGCTAGCAGCCGAATACCACCGCAAATTCTGATGGTAAAGTGCCGCTAAGAATAGCGGCGCTTTACCACCACCGCACCTCCCGCCCCAGTGTGAAAGGCGCCTCAGTGATCACTGACCTACTGCAAATATTGTGTGACAGTTTATTCTCCGGGTTGTCAACTTTCCGAACATTTTTGGGGATTCTACGTCATTTTATTGGATTAAACGTTGATTATAACAACATACGTGCACAAAAAACAAAACCTGCCCTCCCTGCTCATGAGGTGATTAACCACTTCCCGCCCGGCCTATGGCCGATTTACGTCCGGGAAGTGGTTATGAAATCCTGACAGGACGTTCCAGAACGTCCTGCAGGATTTCATGCCGCGCGCGCCCGTGGGGGCGCGCATCGCGGCGATCGGTGATGCGGGGTGTCAGTCTGACACCCTGCATCTCCGATCTCGGTAAAGAGCCTCCGGCGGAGACTCTTTACCACGTGATCAGCCGTGTCCAATGAGGGCTGATCACAATGTAAACAGGAAGAGCCGTTGATGGCTCTTCCTCACTCGCGTCTGACAGACACGAGTAGAGGAGAGTCAATCGGCTGCTCTCCTGACAGGGGGGGTTCGCGCTGATTGTTTATCAGCGCAGCCCCCCCTTGGATCGCCACACTGGACCACCAGGGATGCCCATCCTGGACCACCAGGGTGGGCAAAAAAAAAAAAAAGCCTGAAAAAAAAAAGTTAAAAAAAAAAAAAAAAAAGCATTCAAAAAAAGAAAAAGATGCCAATCAGTGCCCACAAATGGGCACTGACTGGCAACCTGGCAAAATCAGTGCTGCCCCACAGTGTCCATCAGTGCCACCCCAGTGTCCATCAGTGCCACCCCACAGTGTCCATCACTGCCACCCCACAGTGCCCATCCATGCCCAGTGCCCACCTATGCCACCCATAAGTATCCATCAGTGTCACCCATAAGTGCCGCCCATCTGTGCCGCCCATGAGTGCCCATCAGTGCCGCCTATGTGTGCCCATCAGTGCCACCTATGTGTGCCCATCAGTGCCCATCAGTGTCGCATACCAGCGCCGCCAATCAGTGCCACCTCATCTGTGCCCGTCAGTACTACCTCATCGATGTCCATCAGTGCCATCTCATCGGTGCCCATTAGTGCCGCCATATCAGTGCCCGTAATTGAAAGAGAAAACTTATTTACAAAAAAATTAACAGAAAAAAATAAAAACGTAATTTTTTTTCCAAATTTTCAGCCTTTTTTTAGTTGTTGCGCAAAAAAAAAAATCGCAGAGGTGATCAAATACCACCAAAAGAAAGCTCTATTTGTGGGGAAAAAAGGACGCCAATTTTGTTTGGGTACAGTGTAGCATGATCGCGCAATTGCCATTCAAAGTGCGACAGTGCTGAAAGCTGAAAATTGGCTTGGGCGGGAAGGTGCGTAAGTGCCCTGTATGGAAGTGGTTAAAGTGTCCCCGGCCTTCCCCCCTATGGATAGTCTCACTGTCCTCATTGACTCCAATTCATTTTGCCAAAATGGTGAACTTTGAACACAATCTGGGGATTTTCCAAAGTGTTTAGAACTGCCAGTCTGGCTCATTCCTTCACACTGAAGTAAAAATCTGACCAGATTCTCTCCACTGACTCTAGTTTTGCTACTAGATTCTCATTGTCACATCTCAATAAAGTTGATTCAAGCACACCATGCAGCTACCGCCAAGCACACGACTTTGCCCGTGCACTTTAGAATACGGCCATGCCCACTTCAAAGATGGAAAGTGCGGAAGTGACGTGCGCGCCGGCTCCCTTAACAAATATGGCGCCCTCTCCGTTCCTCTCACTGGGATAAAGGCTTCAACAGGTTTCCCAATTGTGGGCAGAGCTGGCGCGGCTGAGGCCTAAGCGGAAGTGTGGGCCCCTGTATAATTGAGCAGGAGACCCCGCCCCAGTCTCTTTCCGCTTTGAGCTCCGACCGGTTAGGACGTAGGCCAGCAGACACGTGAGTGAGAAATGAGGATTCCGGGGCTCCTAGCGGAGCGGGCCGGGTGTATTGTGTGTGAGGCGACACCGGGAGTGGAGGAGGCGGCGGGAAGTACTCGGGGGACACATGTGGTGATGTGTGCAGGGACTGACACGAGTTCTCCCGTGTATGCACACTGCTGAGGCCGGGACAGGCCTGTGTGAGGGGGGGTGGGGAGTACACACTATTCTAGAACTAGATCCATAATAAAGACAACCTGACACCGATCACTTCTATATGTGACAACCAGGCTCCACTCCGCCATGTGTCCGATCCTCCCACCATGGAGGGATCTGACTGTGTGTGTGTCAGTCTGTACAACCAGGCCATACAATCTGACATGTTACACACCCTGGGGGATAGGACAGGGTCTCATGTTGGTCC
The DNA here is from genome assembly GCF_905171775.1 of Rana temporaria. Taxonomy (NCBI): domain Eukaryota; kingdom Metazoa; phylum Chordata; class Amphibia; order Anura; family Ranidae; genus Rana; species Rana temporaria. Next base: position 170,052,446 of record NC_053497.1, read on the forward strand.
CCCTGCTTCCCAATACCCTTCTCCCTTCCTTTACCTTCCCTCTCATGCCATTTTCCTTCACCTTTCCCTTTTACCTTCTCCCTGATGCCCTGACCCTTCTTTTACTGCCTTTTCTCATTTTGCTACCCCATTGTCTGTCATTCTCCCCCCCCCCATGTCCTTTCTCCTCCCCCCTCCTCTCTGAGACCCCCATTCCCTTTCCTCCCCCCTCTCTAGGACCCCCATTCCCTTTCCTCTCTGGGACCCCCCCATTCCCTTTCATTTCCTTCTCCTCTCTGGGACCCCCCCATTCCCTTTCATTTCCTTCTCCTCTCTGGGACCCCCCCATTCCCTTTCCTTCCCCTCTGCGGACCCCCCATTCCCTTTCCTTCCCCTCTGCGGCCCCCCCCCCCCCATTCCCTTTTCTTCCCTTCCCCTCTGTGGACCCCCCATTCCCTTTTCTTCCCTTCCCCTCTGTGGACCCCCCATTCCCTTTTCTTCCCTTCCCCTCTGTGGACCCCCCATTCCCTTTTCTTCCCTTCCCCTCTGTGGACCCCCCATTCCCTTTTCTTCCCTTCCCCTCTGTGGACCCCCCATTCCCTTTTCTTCCCTTTCCTTCCCCTCTGCGGACCCCCCATTCCCTTTCCTTCCCCTCTGCGGACCCCCCATTCCCTTTCCTTCCCCTCTGCGGACCCCCCATTCCCTTTCCTCTCTGGGACCCCCCCCATTCCCTTTCATTTCCTTCTTCTCTCTGGGACCCCCCCCTTCCCTTCCCCTCTGTGGACCCCCCATTCCCTTTTCTTCCCTTCCCCTCTGCGGACCCCCCATTCCCTTTCCTTCCCCTCTGCAGACCCCCCATTCCCTTTCCTCTCTGGGACCCCCCCCATTCCCTTTCATTTCCTTCTCCTCTCTGGGACCCCCCCATTCCCTTTCCTTCCCCTCTGTGGACCCCCCCATTCCCTTTCCTTCCCCTCTGTGGACCCCCATTCCCTTTCCTTGCCCTCTCTGCGGACCCCCCCATTCCCTTTCCTTCCCCTCTCTGCGACCCCCATTCCCTTTCCTTCCCTCCCCCCTGATTATTGTGGAATATGTGCCCTCTTTTCTCCCCCACCATGATAGTGTTTGGGCTTGAGCTACCAATCCTCAGGTCTGATCACGGTCTACTTGAAGTAGGGAGGGTGACATGATCCCCGGCACCATCTGACATGGGGCAAGGAGTGAAAACAAGGTATAGAGAAGAGGGGTCAGGAGTAATGCCCGATGCACACAGGTGGGGTTTTTCATGTAAGCCAGTGGACTAAACAAAAAGACAGATCGCTGCACTGACAAAAGCAATGTTGGTGTGGCGATCTCCTCCACTGACTGTGTTCTGACCCCCCCCCAGCCATTGGCTGCAAGCGCTGACCAGATGCAGGTTTTTCCAGCATGTCTCTTCAAGACCCATTTCGTACTGGAGGAGTTTCTCTGGTGCCTAAAAAAATGCCTCATCTGCAGTCTTGCACACTGTGGCACGTACTGGCTGGGGGGGGTTCCTGCAAGCAGCATCATCTTTGAGGCGCTTTAGGAGTGGTGTATACACGGCTCCTAAAGCGCCCCTGCCCATTGAAATCGATGGGCAGTGGGTGCTTTTAGCCCTTTATTCGTCCGCTAGCAGGGGTGAAAAGCCCCTCTAAAACGGTAAGGCGCCGCTAAAACTAGTATCACTTTACAGCAGGCGGCCCCCGCGCTGTCAGTGTGAAAGGGCTGTAAAAGCCGGTCGTTGGTCCGGTTTCTGACGGACAGACAGCTGTACAAACTGACCGAATGTTACCGGCTGATCTTCAGCCCATCTGTACCCAGCTATAGGAGGAGCCCAGACACATCAGTCTGATCCCACTGGGAAGTGGTCTTGGTGCCTGCCAATCAGAAATGGTCAAGAAGGTTTCCACCTGACGGTTGTATGTAAACATGATTGGCAGTGCCCAGTGACAGCTTCCATCGCCAGCAAGTGTCCAGCTGTTGATGGAGAATGTAGGGATTTCCTTTTTGGTTTAGGAATTGGTGATCTGTCTTGTTGGAATCTTCTGGTTCATCTAACTTCATATTTAATTGTTTGTTGCAGGATGGCAGACTGGGAAACTGTTCCTGTTGGGGCCGAGTCCCCTGAAATTAAACTGTTCGGGAAATGGAGTACCGATGATGTCCAGATCAATGACATCTCACTGCAGGTATTGGATGAGGACTGGGAATGAGTTTTCTGGAAGTGTTATCCATGCTAGCCAGATGTTTTCTTTGTTTAGTATGATGAATGAGTTCTGGCTGACATTTGGTTTCCTATGGGCCATACCTTCACCTGGTCACTTGGTCTGGCCTTTTGAATGGAGTTTTGTGGACCAACTCATCCCCTGGGTTATATCAGGCATTCTAGGGTGGTTGTCTGATTGTTGGCCTCTCACCATTGAGGCTAAGGCTGGGTTCACACTACTACACTACTTTCATCCTACTTTGCTCTGCTACATTGATCCTACATTGGTCCTACATCCATCCTACTTTCATGAACAGGATACTACTTTGGTCCGACTTCAATGATATTCAATGGGTTGAAGTAGGATCAATGTAGGACCAAAAGTAGTACAGGGAGCATTTTCAAAGTCGGACCGACTTGTGTAGGACCAGTCAAGACAGCTCTCATAGGGAAACATTGGTTTTCACACGTCATGCTACATGAGGCTCCCAATGTAGGACCGTTTGTCGGACAACTGTGGACCCAGCCTAATTGAGGTAATACTCATTGGGGGGAGCTGCCCTGAGGACAGTGTGTTCATACTGGATGCTTTGTCCTCAGTGTAGCTCAGTAGCACCGATTCTTATAAAATCATGGGTTCCGTGTCACTGAGCTCCCTGCCCAATGCTACAACTATCACACAGGCAGATGCGGCGTCTGGCTGCTTTCAGTGATGCAGAATATGGTAAAACTTCAGGTTGCAGTGTGTCCGGCCACTGATCTGCACTGTAATTGTTGCAGCGCATACTCAGGGAGCTCTGCTCAATGAGCTTGACTGCCTGTGTGTGCGGGTGCCCATAGGTGGTGCTGCTGCCCGAGGCAGCTATCTTTACTGCATCTACCCCTGGCATGGCCTTGTACCTGAGGTTAGGTGCTATATCACTGCTAAAACTGAAATATCCAGTCTTGTGACCGCAATAGGTAGTAAGAGGCCCTCTTTATGGAGGGGTCTATTAGACCCTGCATATCTCTATTGTCCTTAAAAAGGTTGTAAACCTCCCTCTTGTACCTATAGGTAAACCTTCTTATTCTAGGCTTGCCTATAGGTACTGTAAATATCTCCTAAACATGCACTGTGAGTCCACAGCCCCGGAAGGAAGACAGGCAAAGATGGATGAGTGCTTTGTTTGCAGGCAAGTGTCACATAATGTGCTAGTATGTATGTGATGCGTACTAGCACATTATACCTTTACTTTGCAGGGAAGGAGGAAAACACCTTTGATGGGGGAGTTCATCTTTTAAAAGCATCTGATCACACAAAATGCTTTCGCTATTTTAAAATAGGTTCTGTTTACAACTGGGGAAACCGGAAGTGACCAATGCTCGTCCCTTTTGGTTTCCTATACCATAGAGTGCATTCCGGGTTCACCGGTAGAACGGTGAGAGGAACGGGTGACCCACCCACCACCTGTAAAAGCCACCCAGCGACTAGCCGCTATGATGACTTTTATATTAAAGTGTTACTAAACCTATAACTGTAAAATCAGTTTGTTATATGCAGTAAAGCAGTGGTTCTCGTCAACACTGTCCTCATGTACTCTTCCCCCCCAAACAGGCCATGTTTGCAGCTTTTCCTTTCTCTTGCACAGGTGCTTTAAATTCAGGTTGGCATTTTGGACAGCTATTTTATCTAAAATTCCCAAAACATGGCCTGTTGGGGGTACTTAAAGCGGTGGTTCCCCCTTAAAAACAACATTTTTTTATTCCACTGCCCCCCCACATTCCATCACGATTAAGGCTCTTAATATTATTTTCCTGCTGTACATACCTTAGTACAGCATCTTCACCCGTGCATCCAGGTTGCGAGTCCCGCGGGAGTAGGCGTTCCTCACAGGCTGTTGATTGACGTTTTCCCCAAAGACGAGCTCTCCCCCCGTCGCGTAAGCCGCGTCACGGTTGGCGAAAGGAGCCGAACGGCGAGTCGGCGCTATACTGCGCATGCGCATCGCCGTTCGGCTCCTTTCGCCAATCGTGACGCGGCTTACGCGACGGGGGGAGAGCTCGTTTTTGGGCAAAACGTCAATCAACAGCCTGTGAGGAACGCCCACTCCCGCGGGACTCGCAACCTGGATGCACGGGTGAAGATGCTGTACTAAGGTATGTACAGCAGGAAAAAAATATTAAGAGCATTAATCGTGATGGAATGTGGGGGGGCAGTGGAATAAAAAAATGTTGTTTTTAAGGGGGAACCACCGCTTTAAGGACAGGGTTGAGAAGCACTGCAGTAAAGCATGCTTGTTATACTCATGGGATGCTAACAGATCAACTCTCTGCATTGTGTAAAAAGGCTGTTTGATCCGGTCTTCCTGGCCTCTCCTGGAACAGCCTTTGAAGTCACTGTGCACATGCTCAGTTTGTGTATTGCTAGGGAGTTTTTTTTTCTTGAGTGCATGCCAATCGGCACTGTCCAGACAGAGGGCCAGGGGTCCTGCAGCTCCATAGGATAGTCAGAGTAGAATGAAAACTCCTACAAGCTTTTAACCAGACACGGATAGAAGTCACGATATTGCTGAGAAATGGTAATTGTCCATTTATAATTGCATTTCCGTGTACTGTGGGAGATCAGATATAGTCTATGCAGGCTCCTGGGTTTAGTAACACTTTAAAACCGATTACCTCCTGAAAGAAACGATGCTGGAATGTGTAACTGCAGGCATCTCGCTATACCCACTTGAAGTCAAATGACTTGTGTGTCACCTGAATGTTTTGGCCGGTTTGGCATCAGTGCTGCTGCTTTATATTATGTATACGACAGGTATACTTTAATGTGATCTGTTTGTGTTGCTTTGAACTTACCATGCCCGTTTGATTTCTAGGATTACATTGCCGTTAAGGAGAAGTATGCCAAGTACCTTCCACACAGCGGAGGACGTTATGCCGCCAAGCGCTTCCGTAAGGCCCAGTGCCCCATTGTGGAGCGTCTGACAAACTCCCTCATGATGCACGGCAGGAACAACGGCAAGAAGCTGATGACAGTCAGGATTACAAAGCACGCCTTTGAAATCATCCACCTGCTGACTGGTGAGGTGAGTGACTTCTCCAGAATACTCCTCGGGGGTGCGCTGTGACAATGCCGGCAATGGTACATAATGTGAAAGCGCTTTGATAAAAAGGAAGTAATTGTTCCCGTGCATGAAAACATACTAGAGCTCTGATGTGTCAACAAGCGTTTAAAGTCCTTGTAAAGGTTCTGTGTGTGTTTTTTTTTTTTTTTTTGTCATACTTTCCTGCTCTGTGCAAGGGTTTTGTGCAGAACAGCCTTGATCCTTTTCTGGGGTCCCATGGTGGCGCTCTCAGCTCCTCTTAGAGTGCCCCATAGAGAACAGCTAGCCACCCCCGTGTCCTGCTGCTGCGTCCATTGACCCACACAGCAGGACTCGCTCTGCTCCCGTGTCACTGGATTTGTTAGCGGCTCCCGCTGCTATCAATCTATCCAGTAAGGACCTGAGACAGCGGTTGGCGCTGCTGTGCTCATTCTCATAGCTGGAAAGATGAGGTTCAGGTAAGAAAGGGGTGGGGGGGTGTCTGCTGCAGCACAGGTTTCAGACTTTACAACCCCTTTTTAGCCAAACTAAACCTCCCCAAATTTTTTTTTAGCAGCCTGGTCATTATTGCAGAAGAGACATGTGTCTCCAGCAATAAGACAGACATGACTGCTCATATTCTATTAAATGCTTCCTTACTACTGTTATGCCAGAATGGTTGCCTTCTGTGTGCATGTGCAGGATCGTGTCATCCCCACCTGCCAATAAACGGGCACCTGGAAGCAGTGGCGCATCTATTGCGAGGCAAACAAGGCCATCCTCCCCCGGAACTGTGGTACAGCGTGGCTGTCCAGTTCTGGGAGAGCATCTGTCTACCTCCCACAGCCGTGCATCTGATGTGCTCTGTGATTGCGGTGTCCAATGTCGATGTAAACATACTGACTGGTTATCTGCATTCTTTTCTTCACGCTGTCGGTGTGAGGATAGCGCCAGTAACCGACCAGTGTAAAAGGGGACATCTACACTGATCAGTGCCACACCATCCTCTGCCCCATTGACCACATATGTGGCAGTTGCACAAATCATGTCCCGGGGGTCTGCCCTGCTGGTTCCAGCTATCGTGGAAGTTCCAGCGCATGCACAAACTGATGTGCTGAGACGGTTCCAGCTATCGGGAAAGTTCCTTCAAGGACTGCGCAGGCGCAAACTTGCTGACGGAAATCCCCGAACCGCAGCCGGCATCCAGGGCGACGTTGATTTCGAGGTAAGTGGCCAGTCGGCCTCACGTCGTCGCTCTGCTCGCTCGGCCTCCTGGCTCTTTTTTTAACATCCTCTAATCCACGGGGATGTTAAAAAATGAGCCTGGATGCCGGGCAAGGTTCGGGGATTTCCGTCGGGAAGTTTGCGCCTGCGCAGTCAGTGAAGGAACTTCCCCTCTAGGGGGACAAGTCACCGGCTCAGTTCACATCAGTGTGCTGTGCGAGATCGCATGTGATTTGCACTGGAGTGCAAATCGCATGCAATGTCTGTGTGATGCGTTTTCAGCCATACAGATTGTATAGCTGAATTTGCATCGCATTCTGACCAGTCAGGCAGAACCCTTTTCTTGGTTCAAACCAGAATCTAATCGCATGGGTATTCACACCTATGCAATCCGATTAATGTCTGAATTGTCAGTTCGCACTGCAATATGCAAACCGATCTGGGGGTGTCATTAACTTTCTATTGACTCTCCCAGTGGTTTGCATAAGACCCTTTTCACTCTGGGACTTCCGCTTTAAGGACTCCTAACCCCCTGACAGGCCTCATTTGTCATGTACTTATTTTGGGGGCGTGCCTAGTTTTGACAGGTACCCAGCTCTAACTTTTGCTTGTGCCGTCTAGTTGACTCCCTCCCTGCAATCTTCTGGGACAAGTCCCAGTAGATTGCTCGGCCATTCAGGACATGCGACGTACAGTGCACTATGCAAGAAAAAAGAGGATATGTGGCGCATGATCCAATAGAGCAAACACAATGGGCTGAGGTATATAAAAGTCTAATAAGAGTCCAAAAATAATGTCCATGAAAGTCCTGGATTAAAATAATATGACTGGCTGTAATGGACACTTGGCGGCAGCACCTAAAGCAGAAGCGATGCTCTGAAAGATTCAAAGAAGGGACAAGATGCGCCAATCTAAGTGCAATAAGCCCAAATTTAATGGAGAATACAAATAAAATAAGTATACATGTGCAATGCCTACTCACAAACAGAGGTAGATAGTAGGCACAGAACCGGAATGGAGATCATCTGCATCTCTCCATTCCGGTTCTGTGCCTACTATCTACCTCTGTTTGTGAGTAGGCATTGCACATGTATACTTATTTTATTTGTATTCTCCATTAAATTTGGGCTTATTGCACTTAGATTGGCGCATCTTGTCCCTTCTTTGGACGTACAGTGCACACCCGGCTGTGAAGCCGCAAGCTGTCATAGCCGGGTGCCCACACTAGTGATGCCGGAAGAGATAACCGAGGCTTTGGGTGGCTGGATCGTGGGACAGGTTAGTGGCTATTAAGTCAGCAGCTACACCTTTTCCCTTATGTATGTTTTTTTTTTATTTTTTTTGTGACCAGTTCTCTTTAAGACCCTGGATGTCTCTCCTGAAGCTTCACTGAATGTAATGTAAATCGCATAGTGGAGGCGAGGGGGTACACTGTGGGTGTGTGGAAGCAATCTGTTAGCTCTCAAAAAATTGTGGACAAGATGTGGAGGTGTTTTGCAGGAGATCCTGTATACTTAAAAAAAATGTATTTTCTTTTTTTAGAACCCCCTGCAAGTGTTGGTGAATGCCATCATTAACAGTGGTCCTCGTGAAGACTCCACCCGTATCGGTAGAGCCGGTACAGTAAGAAGACAGGCTGTGGACGTGTCCCCACTGAGAAGAGTCAATCAGGTGACTGCAGATGAAGTGCTTAATTGATTCCTCCAGCACAATATTTTAAAGTCCTTTTTAAAATGTGTTGCCAAACTGATGTAGTCTTAAAAGTTAGTTACCCCAACACTTCATATTCCTGGTATGTGCCTGCTGTACCATGTACTTGTATTAGGGTTGTCCCAATACCACTTTTTTAGGACCGAGTACAAGTACTGATACTTTTTGTTTTCATGTACTCGCCGATTACCGATACATTTTTTTTTTTTTTTTTTTAAATGCAGCCTTGTGTCCCCAAAGAGAAAGCAAAGCCCCCCCGCCGCTGCCGTCTAGTTGATTAGCGCTCGGGGAACATAACGGCTTTCATTTGAATAGCTGTGTGTTCCACGCCTCGTGTGATCTGTCAAAGTGCCCGGACAAGGGCGAGTGTCTATACATGACGAGGCGCAGCAGGAAAAGAGTCATTATTGGCCGGTAGGGTCAGAATATTCTTTACAGACATTAAAGAATATATGGTAGATTACTGTCCATGTTAAAACAATCCAATATATGTCTCTTTCCTGGCTCAATCTGTGCCCAAAAGTGACTCTTGTTACAGTACCAAAGTGGGATTCTATCACAATCTGATGCAGTGGCATGCCATAGTGATGGTTCCATTTACATTTCATGGAATTTGGGAAATGCTTTTCAAAGCAACCACAGATCCTTCGTTTTATGAGGTCTCATTCTGGGCAAATTAATGGATTACCCCCCCCCCCCCTCTCCCGTGTGACTAAAGCCTGGTACACACTATCGGATTTTCCGCGGACAAATCGTAGGACTTTTGTCCGATGGGTGTTGGCCAGGAACTTGTATTGCATACAAACTTGGACACACATTGGACAGTTGGCTGTGGCCAGTTTGTATATAGCCAGAAATGCTGGACCTGGAAGCAAACTGCCTTCAGGGATGGTTAGAGCGCATAAACGCGTAACTACACAGGTGAGCAGTTGCACGTGTAGGGCGGTTACATATGCCACTGTTTTTTGTTCAAAGGCTTAGAAAAAATATTCTTGTCATCGAAGGTTGCCAATTAATTCCCAAAGCATTTTGCTACAGTTCTCCTTGAAGTGCTCCATGCTAGAATGTTTTTGAAGCTTCCCAATTTATGTCGGCTATCGGATTCTGTTTTCTAAATCTTTCTCTCTCGTTATCTCAGGCTATCTGGCTCTTGTGCACCGGAGCTCGTGAAGCTGCCTTCAGGAACATTAAGACCATTGCTGAATGTGTAGCCGATGAGCTCATCAACGCAGCAAAGGTAAATGAGGAATGTATGGAGAATAAATTCAGATGTATACAAAGTGTCTGTAGTTTGCTGGGTTAAAAGTTGAGAGTATAAATGCATCGCCAAATATTAGGGATGGATCAATATTGGTGCCAATAACGAGTATTTTCACAAGTACTCTGATACCCCAAACCCATGCAAAATTAACCACATATAAATATATATAAAATTAAATATTGTATAATTTTTTTTTTAGCAAAGACCCTAAATAACTACATGGCGGTCGTTGCAAATTTTTTTGTCCTACGACGGCGGTCTTTCAAACACACAAAAATACACTTCGCTCAATTTTAAAAATAAGTAATTGGTAAAGTTAGCCCAATTTTTTTGCATATTTTGAAAGATGTTGTGCAAAGTAAATGGATACCTAACATGTTGTGCTTTAAAATTGCACGCGCTTGTGTCATGGCGACAAACGAAAGTACTTAAAATTCTCCATGAGAAACAGTTAAAAATGTAACGGTTACCAGTTTAGAGTTAGAGGAGGTGTGTTGCTAGAATTATTGCTCTCATTTGAATGATCATGGCGATGCCTCTCAAATGAGCACCGTTTAAATTTGTAATTTGCAAATGCGTTTGGTGCGTAAGGGCAGGGGCTCTTGAGAAAATTTATTTTCTGTCCCTTTATTGCTGTTACAAGGAATGTAAACACCCTGTGTGGTAGTAACAGGTACTCTTTATGGAGGGATCTGAAGTCTTAAGACCCCAAATCCCTCTTTGCACTTAAAAGTATTCAAAATGCCAAAATCAGTGTTTGACATATTGGATTTTTTTTTTTTTTTGCTTTTTTAAAATCTGCGCCATTACTTTGTGACGTCACTTCTGGGTTTTTACCTCGGATACCCATTTAAAGCAGATTCTGGCTTCATTCCGCCAGCTGGTGGAAGTGCTGGTTGGTTGCTCGGGTCTTCTACACCCCCCTCCCCTCGTGTCCCCCTCCTTCGCCTGGTGAAGACAGCTGTGCGGCTGCTGAGCGATAGCTGACCTCCAGCTCTAAAAAAAAAAATAAAGTACCGGGGTGAAGCCTGCAGCTTTAACAAAATGACATACAGGTATGGTATTTAACGTGAGGTGGCTACACCAATGGCTTTATTTTTATTTTTTTTCTCTCCCAATCAATGAGTACTGATACTTTGCAGTGCTATTTACGTCCATACAAATTGAATGGGCTCAAATATAGACATCATGGGGAAATAAAAAAAAAAGTGTGTGTGTGTGTGTTTTCTTTACAAAAAAGATGCAGGTTTTTTTTGAAGTCTGACCGTTTTGGCTTTTTCCTTTCAGGGCTCCTCTAACTCCTACGCCATCAAGAAGAAAGATGAATTGGAGAGAGTTGCCAAGTCCAACCGTTAAAAATGTCAAAAGCCTCCTGTTGCTAATCTTGCAATAAAATCTAAAAATTGTCACCCGTTTCTGTTCCTTGCTTGTTTGTAGCCAATTGTGGTGTGATGTAATTTGTTTTGGTGTTTAGATGTCTCGTGTTGCACTTCTTGGGGCCCTTTCACACGATCAGACCTGTCTGTCAGGCGGATCCGATCAGGCGAAAGGTGCGGGTCAAAGAATTTACAGCATAGTCATTGTTATGCTTTACGGATTACTCCCTACTGCCCTCATAAATGTTTAGGAGATTGCGTCTGCCTCTTTAACCAATTGAAGACCAGGCCTATTCTGACACTTCTCAGATATGTGAACTTTTTTTTTTAAGCTCTGCTTTGTTTACATAGAGCTTCGTCCAGCTCGGCGGGTGCCGCTGTGGACATCCATGGGCCGGCACCTCTTGATCGCCTCCTACCAGAAAGTGCTGAATTGCTTGTCTACATGATTCTGTGCAGAATGGCTACCCTGTAGCTGTAAATCTGCTATGGGTCGGTTGGGAAGTGGTGAAAAACATGATGTGGTTTGGGCCGAGTCCCAGACAGTGATCTAAGCCTCCTATATGATGAGAATCGGTCTCCGCCCTCTGATGTTTAGGTGTACTCTACTAGATCTGAGTGTTGTGTATTTTGGCATCAAGTGACAGTCTCTGATTTGCAAGACTGCCACCTGGTGTTCTCTTTAAGCAGAGTTCCGCATGGGGTGGAAAATAATATATATATTTTTTAAAGTCAGCAGCTTCAAATTCTGCAGCTGCTGACTTTTAAAATAAGCACACGTGCCTGTGATGTCCTCACCCCAAGCTGATCTGTCCCACAGCTGCTCCCACCCTGAAAGGTGCCAAATGTGACACTGGAGGGGAGGAACCAGATCGGTGAAAAGTCAGTTTCTGGGTGGCACTTTGCTTTTAAAGTGGAGGTTCTGCCAAATTGTTTTCCCCCCCAGTCTTCCAGGACAGCCCTTGAGAGATGGAGTCTCTCCCATCGACACAGGAAACGCATTGCCAACCGTTCAAAAGGCGGTCCCTGGTCAGTCATTGTTTCCTACGTCGCAGTAACATGTTGCCAGAGGAACAACACTATAGGACTTCATCTCTCAGGGGCTGCCTGCAGGGAAAAGAGGCTGCATAGAGGACTGGGTCCCTCGTCTCACCTTCTGCTGCTGGGCTCGGGTACCGTCCAGCAATATCGGAGCAGACCAGTTTTCCTCCTCCTTCCCGGTGGCCAGAATAGCGCGGTTCCCCCCCAGGGGTGGGTGAATGGATCTCCATTTCCCAGCTCTTCGCCACAATCGCAGTGGGGGTCGGAGACGCCGTCGCGTAATTTCTGGCTTGAATCGCGTCATCTCTGTGCCGAGACTTCCGGTTCTCCCGACGACGCGTGGGGGAGAGAAAAAGCCTGTGCTGGGCCTACAATACCGGACTAGTGGCGGGATACGAAGGGAGGGGCCACCGTGGAGGCTAATCCCCAGATACTCCGAAGGACGTAGGCACCAGTCTAACCCAGGTAGGCTGCTGGGCATGCCTTGTACTGGGTTGTTATAGGCTAGGTGTGGTGGCTGGGAGTTGCTTCATGGGGGGTCACTGTCCCGGGGGAAACAGCGGTGGTGGCAGTACGGGTGTCCCTTAAAGGGGAAGGTCTGTTATTTAAAAGTATCCATTTCAGGCTAAGGAGGCTTCAAAGGAGGACAAGTCAGGCCCCAAGAAGTGCCCTAATTGTGGAAGCAAATTATCCTCGGGCTATGACAAGACCTAATGCAGGCAATGTATTGCAAGATTGTTGATATCTGAGGCAGACTCCCCCTTGGCTAAGTTCCTGGGCTCATTTAAGGAAGAGATGGCATCAACTTTTAAATCCCTTAGGGACTTGATTTCAAATGTCAATGTGTCTGCTTCCTCCAGTAGTGCAGCTACAGTTTCCCCTTCACCCAGCCCCACAATACCTAGCTCCGGGGAGCATAGCCCCGGGTTACTTAGGCCTGAATCTTCTGACTCTGATTCAGAACAGAACAGGAGGAAGATCAGGTCGCAGCTAACAGGATCACAAAATATAACTTATCTATCGAGGAGGTAGATGAATTACTGAGTGCTATCTATGATAATCTGGAGATTAAAGAGGAAGAAGCTCAATTATCCAGGCATGACAAAATGTATGCTGCCCTGGGAAAGAAAAAAACAGAGTGTTCCCTATTCATGGTGTACTCTCTGATCTGGTTTGCCAAATATGGGCTGAGCCGGATAAAAGCTTTCTTCCCAAATTCTCTCAAAAGAAGGTTTCCCTTTGACGAGAACCCAGAGGCAGTCTGGAACAAAATCCCAACGCTTGATGCCCCTCTGTCTAAGGTATCTAAACAGTCGGACCTGGCCTTTGAAGATATGGGTCATTTAAAGGACCCAATGGATAGGAAGACTGACATTGTCCTAAAAAGGGCCTTGGATGCGTCTATGGCAGGGCTAAAACCAGCATTAGCCACTTTCTGTGTTGCTAGGAACCTAGAGTTCTGGCTATCCCAGTTGGAAGAACACGTCAAAGCAGGTACTCCTAAGGAAGATCTTCTAAAAACGTTTCCAATGCTTTTCAAAGCAACCAGTTTTATCTCAGATGCTGTGACTGATGCGGTAAAATTTACAGCTAAGTCTGCAGCTCTTTCAGTGGCAGCCAGAAGATCCGTATGGGTGAAGACGTGGGTGGGTGACACAGCATCCAAGACACGGCTATGCAGTGTCCCCTTCACTGGAGACCTAGTCTTCGGGCCTGAACTAGAAACTGCCCTGGAGAGAACGGCGGACAAAAAAATCTTTTCACATCAAAAAAAAATTTCCAGAATTTTTTTTTCGTGCCACCGTAAGGAATCTGAAAAAACAGGGAAAGAATTCAAGCCCAAAAAACATTGGACGAGGTAGAGGGCATACTTTAATCCCCCCTGTCAAGAGCCCAAGCCCCAGTGACGTCCGGGTCTCTGTGGGAGGAAGAATAAAGAACTTTCTTCCCCAGTGGGAAAAAACAACCTCGAACAAATTTAGTTCTAAACATCAAAAGAGGTTACACCCTGGAATTCCACAGCGAACCACCATATAAGTTTCTGGTGACAAAATTACCAAGTCACTCAGAGAAAGCCAAGGCTTTTCCCTTATTAATAGGAGACATGGTGGATCAAGAAGTATTGACACCAGTGCCTATTCACGAACAGGGGGAGGGTTTCTACTCGCACATTTTTGTAGTAAAAAAGCCCTCAGGAAAGTTCAGACTGATTATGAACCTCGACCCCCGAATCTCTCCATCCGTTACAAGAGTTTTTGGATGGAGTCAATTTATTTGATAAGAAATCTTCTTCAAAAGGAAGTATTTATGGCAACCCTGGACTTAAAGCGGTGGTTCACCCCAAATTTTTTTTAAACATTACATCTAGCAGCATACTAAGGACATTTACTTTCGGCAGGTAATTTTTTTTTTTTTCTCTGTACATACCTTATTTTTATATTCTGTTTTTGTCCTGGGCTTTCCGGGTTCCGATGACTGCGCGTTCCTATCCTTCGGTTCGATGATTGATGGCTTGTGAAACAGGTGACCTGTTGTAAAACGCGCGTCACCAGAGGTCGGGAAATAGCCGAGCTGCGCTATACGGCGCCTGCGCAGTCAGCTCTACACGGCAGGCGCCGTATAGTGCCGACTTGCAGCTCGGTTATTTCCAGAAATCTGGTGACGCCCGTTGTGCGACAGGTCACCTGTTTCACAAGTCGTCAATCATTGAACCGAAGGATAGGAACACCCAGTCATCGGAACCCTGAGGCAGGCATAGGGACGCCCAGTCCCGGAGTCATCAGAGCGCGGAAGCCCTGGACCAAATCAGAATATAAAGGTATGTACGGAGAGAAAAAAAAGACCTGCCGAAAGTAAATGCTCTTACTATGCTTCGTCTAATGTTAAAAATTAGTTCTTAGGGTGAACCTCCACTTTAAGGGACGCCTATCTACATATCCCTATAAGAAAGGAATGTCAGAAATTCCTTTCGCATGGCGATTCAGATAGCTTCAAAGATCTATCACTTTCAGTGCATAGCTCTGCCCTTCGGCCTGTCGTCGTCTCCAAGGATTTTTTCAAAAGTTCTTGGGGAGGCACTAGTCCACTTGAGGCTTCAGTCAGTCTCAATCATACCATACCTGGACGATTTACTTCTCGCAGCCCATTCAGAGAAGCAACTCTGCCAAGATCTAGAATTGACACAACCTGAGATGCTTGGGCTGGATTGTCCATCTAAAAAAAATCCAAGACAACTCCAACACAGAACATTCAGTACTTGCGTTACAAAATACTATCTGTAGAACAAAAGATAGAAGATATCCAACCTACATCAACCTCCACTTTAAGTTATGTTGATGCATTGACATGTTTAACTATTGTGGTTATATTTTTCAGTTCCATCCTTCGGTTCTTGGTAAATGACTGACCAGGGACCTGAGGGACCGCCTTTTGAACTGTTGGCAATGTGTTCCCTGTGTCGATGGGAGTGACTCCATCTCTCAAGGGCTGTCCTGGAAGACTACTGGAAAAGGAGTTACCGGTAGGTACCACTCCAGTCTACAATGTAGCAAAACATAAATGGTACTTCTTTGCATCTGAGCCCCCCATAATGTCCGATCACCCCGCCCATCACATAAGAGGTCCCCTTATTACAGAGCCTCCCAATCACACAGTCCCTCAATCACATAATCTCCTTTTCACATCAGAGCCCCACCATTTGGCTGCAGCAGCTCAGCAGAGGGCAGGAAGTGTAGGAGGTGGACTGCCGCCGTCTCCTGAACAGAGGGGCCCCTACCTGTCACCTGAGCTGAATCAGTCATGCATGTCCGTGGTGCAGATGAGCCAGCTGCCATTTATCAAAGCCATGAATAACCCCCCCCCCGGTAGTTTTATTTTTCCCATTGGGGAGAGTTCCCTTCACGTCCTGTCTCAACTAAAACGGGGAGTTAAAAGAAATCCCTCCGAAGTAAAGGAGTATGCGGTTGTTGCCAAAACTAGATTACCCATTGGATGATTTTTCTGTTTGTTATACTTCTTGCCCAGCCCTGACATCCCTTCAAGTGGGGAAGCAATGTGGGATTGCGCCCACGGATATTCGGGGTTCTGGGAGGGCGGAGAGTGCAAGGTGTTTTTTTCACCTTAAGGCATAGGATGTCTTAAAGTGGATGTAAACCCCAATTTTTTTTTTTTTATGTCACAATGTAGAGAATAAGATTTCCTATAATCTGTGCCCAGTCTTGCCACACAGAGTTAATCCAGCTCTGAGCAATCCTCTTTTGTTGTTCAGTGAAAATTAACAGACTTCCAGATAAAAATCTGTCTAAATAAAAAGTCCTTTCCATCCCCTTGCTTCGAGTGACAGGGTTTTTACATATCTCGTGCACTAGCTTGGACACGTGCACATTCCTGGATGTTTATCATAATATAGGGGGTGATCCACAGTTCATTGTGAGAGGTAATGTATATCACTCGAAGCAAGGGGACGGAAAGGACTTTTTATTTAGACAGGTTTTTATCTGGAAGTCTGTTAATTTTCATATATATATATATATATTGTAGACGCTATACATTTTGTGCAACCCAATCGAGATATGCTTATTGGGATTTTTTTTTTTTTTACTAAAAATATGTAGCAAAATACAAATTGGCCTAATTTTTGGCTCCATGCACACTGGAAGCTAAAAAAAGCTATAAAAAACGCCTTTCAACGTTTTTTAGTGTATTTGCAATAGTGTTTATTAGCGTTTTTCAGTGTAGCTTTTTTTTTCAATGGATAAAAAAAAAGCTGGTGAGCAGCGTTTTTAAGCGTTTTTTGGCGTTTCATGGTTTTTATCGCTTATTTCCGCCGAAAACCAGCACTTTGAATGCAAATTTCTGGCGTTCAGAAAAAAGCCCCAAAACTCCACTGCTCATTAACACTAAAAAACATCCATGTGTGCATGGGTACATAGGCTAACATAGAGTGCAGTTTATGGGCTTTAAGAAAAAAAAATGGGGGGAAAAAAAAGACGTCAATTTCATTGCCGTATTGCAAAAAAATGGTCATGAAGGGGGGTAAATCCTCCAGGGGGTCAAGGGGTTAAAACAAGTTACTGTTTTTCTAAAGACAATAAAAATAAGTCTAACACGGAAATCCAGGAAAGGAATTTGCTTAAGCTGGAAATGATTATTCTTTGTACCGGGTAGCTATTAAAACATTGTAATATGCCAAGATAATACAAGTTTTATTTTTTAACCACTTAAGCCCCGGACCATTTTGTTGCTAAATGCCCAGGCCAGGTTTTGCGATTCGGCACTGCGTCGCTTTAACAGACAATTGCGCGGTCGTGCGACGTGGCTCCCAAACAAAATTGGCGTCCTTTTTTCCCCACAAATAGAGCTTTCTTTTGGTGGTATTTGATCACCTCTGCGGTTTTTATTTGTTGCGCTATAAACAAAAATAGAGTGACAATTTTTAAAAAAATGCAGTATTTTTTACTTTTTGCTATAATAAATCTCCCCCAAAAACATATCTAAAAATTTTTTTTTTCCTCAGTTTAGGCCAATACGTATTCTTCTACCTATTTTTGGTAAAAAAAATCGCAATACGCGTTTATCGGTTGGTTTACGCAAAATTTATAGCGTTTACAAAATAGGGGATAGTTTTTTTGCATTTTTATTAATTTTTTTTTTTTTACTACTATTGGCGGCGATCAGCGATTTTTTTCGTGACTGCGACATTATGGCGGACACTTCGGACAATTTTGACACATTTTTGGGACCATTGTCATTTTCACAGCAAAAAATGCATTTAAATTGCATTGTTTATTGTGAAAATGACAGTTGCAGTTTGGGAGTTAACCACAGGGGGCGCTGTAGGAGTTAGGGTTCACCTAGTGTGTGTTTATAATTGTAGGGGGGTGTGGCTGTAGGACTGACGTCATCGATCGAGTCTCCCTATAAAAGGGATCACTCGATCGATGCGCCGCCACAGGGAAGCACGGGGAAGCCGTGTTTACATACGGCTCTCCCCGTTCTTCAGCTCCGGGGCGGCTATAAACGAATAGCCGCGCAGTCGTCCCGGATCGCTCCCCGCGGGAATCCGCCCGCAGCGGAGGGGGTCCCGATCGGACCCCCGAACCCGCTAGAAGGTGGGGACGTATATATACGCCCATCTGCCTGTACGTGCCATTCTGTGGACGTAAATAGGCGTGCGGCGGGCGTTAAGTGGTTAAAATAGGTGATGTATGAGTAAGCAGTACAGCTGAACTCCAGGCCGATGGAAAAGACATAACCTCTGTTTTAATAATGCAGCTTTACATTTTTTTTTTTTTTTTTATGCAATGAATTTGACAAAGGATCAGCCTCTTGCAGTCCCTGTACAGTAGAGTTTTGACCAGTGGCGGCCCATCCACTAGGGGTGCACAGGCCCTGCCCCCTCATCTACATACAGGGACACCGGACCATGGATTCCAATGGGGAGGTTTATTTTTTTTGAAGCACGTGATTAAAACCAGAAGCTCTAATAGGCTTCAGAAAAGGATGGCCCCGGGGCGCAGAGCACTGCACTCCGAGCCCACCCTGTTTTGTTACAATAGTCAATGAATATTCACTATTGTAACAATGAATCTCCTCCCAGCCAATCATGAAGCCGGTCATGAGGCCCCCCCCCCCCGCAAGATGGGGTAAGTGCAGGGGCCCCAACTGGCTCACCAACCCCAGGGGGGGGGTGGAGGTGGGTGGAATTGTTTGCCACCCCCCAAAAAAACAGCAGTCACTGTTTTTAACTTGATGAGGGATAAGTAGCATGAGGAGCCAATCAGCTGTTCCAGAAAAGTCAAAAAAAATTGAAATTTGGGAAAAACTTGTGGAGTTTTACTAATTGAAAGTCAGTTTGTTACACGAGGAAGGTGAAATGCACTGTGTAAAAAGTATTATGCTTGAATTAAACATACAACTTATTCAGTAATTTAACTAAACTTGCTTTTTAAAGTGTTACATAATCGCTCACCGACCGCTGCACAACGATTTACGTCGGCACAATGGCACGGCTGCGCACATGGACGTACCTGTACGTCCACTTTAAGACACAGGCGCGCGAGCGAGCGTCAGTGTGACCGCAGGTCCTGCGGATTTCATGTCCGCCGGTGTCTCGCGATCGTGTCACGAGACTGCAGAATGGGGGGGATGCCTGTGTAAACAAGGCATTTCCCTGTTCTGCCTTGTGACAGAACACTGATTTACTGCACCCTGTCATCAGGAGCAGTGATCAATGTCATGTCTCTCGTAGCCCACCCCCCCCCCCCCCACAGTTAGAATCACTTCCTAGGACACACTTAACCCCTTCATTGCCCCCTATTGGTTAACCCCTTCACTGCCAGTGTCATTAACACAGTAATCAGTGCCTTTTTATAGCACTGATCGCCAGTGTTGTAAGTAACGGCGTTTAAATAAACGCCGTTACGTAACGATGGGCCTCCTTAGGGTAACGAGTAATCTACCAGATTACTCTTTCCCTCTCGGCAACGCCGTTCCCATTACTTGGGCGGCGTTACCGCAATTACTTCTACCGCCACTAGATGGCAGCAGACTGGGTGGCCACAGGCCTGAGCCATATTTAACCCCTTCCCGACCGCCGCATGTACATTTACGTCGGCAGAATGGCACGTACAGGCACATTGGCATACCTGTACGTCCCTGCCTTTCCGCGGGTCAGGGGTCCGATCGACACCCCCCCCCCCGCGACATGTGGCGGTCGGGTTCCCGCGGGGAGCGATCCGGAACGACGGCGCGGCTATTAGTTTATAGCCGCTCCGTCGCGATCGCTCCCCGGAGCTGAAGAACGGGGAGAGCCGTGTGTAAACACGGCTTCCCCGTGCTTCACTGTGGCGGCGTATCGATCGAGTGATCCCTTATATAAGGGAGACTCGATCGATGATGTCAGTCCTACAGCCACACCCCCCTACAGTTGTAAACACACACTAGGTGAACATTAAATCCTACAGCGCCCCCTGTGTTTAACTCCCAAACTGCAACTGTCATTTTCACAATAAACAATGCAATTTAAATGCATTTTTTGCTGTGAAAATGACAATGGTCCCAAAAATGTGTCAAAATTGTCCGAAGTGTCCGCCATAATGTCGCAGTCACGAAAAAAAATCGCTGATCGCCGCAATTAGTAGTAAAAAAAAAAAAAAAAATAATAAAAATGCAATAAAACTATCCCCTATTTTGTAAACACTATAAATTTTGCGCAAACCAACCGATAAACGATTATTGCGATTTTTTTTTTTTTACCAAAAATAGGTAGAAGAATACGTATCGGACTAAACTGAGGAAAAATTTTTTTTTATGTTTTTGGGGGATATTTATTATAGCAAAAAGTAAAAAATATTGCATTTTTTTTAAAATTGTCGCTCTATTTTTGTTTATAGCGCAAAAAATAAAAACCGCAGAGGTGATCAAATACCACCAAAAGAAAGCTCTATTTGTGGGGAAAAAAGGACGCCAATTTTGTTTGGGAGCCACGTCGCACGACCGCGCAATTGTCTGTTAAAGCGACGCAGTGCCGAATTGTAAAAACACCTTGGGTCTTTAGGCAGCATATTGGTCCGGTCCTTAAGTGGTTAAAGAAGGAGACGTAAAGGCTTCCCTCTCTGCACTCCAAGCTTGGATGGACATACATGTTGGGGAAGCTCCTGTGGCTTGGTGGGATGGTCCTATTTTGAAGTGTGCTGATATGGGAAGATTATTTTTATTGATAGTTGGAGTTATATTTGTTATGCTAGAAAAAGCTATTGATCTATATGGGATGCTGTGAGGTTATACGCAGGGTATTATGCTTCTGGGAACATACTTTATTTTTATATATTGTACCTTAAGGTACATTTTATCGTTGATACAATAAATTATAGATTATTGTAGAATATTAAAAAAAAGTCAGTTACTTAGCTGAGTAACTAATTACTTTGCCAATGTAGTAACTGAGTCACTAACTAAATTACTTTTTCGGACAAGTAATTTGTAACTGTAACTAATTGCTTTTTTAAAGGAAGATGAGCAACACTGCTGATCGCTGTATAAATGAAAATGGTCCCAAAATAGCGTCAAAAGTGTCTGATGTGTCCGCCATAATGTCTCAGTCACGATAAAAATCGCAGATCGCCGCCATTACTAGTAAAAAAAATAATTAAAAAAACAGCCATAAATCTATTCCCTATTTTGTAGACACTTTGGGCCAGATTCTCATACATTAACGTTGCTCCTGGGCAGCGTAACGTATGTGATTTTCGTTACACTGCCGCAGGTTTACAGGTTTACATCCTGATTCTCAGAACACTTACCTGTAAACTTGCGGCTGTGTATCGTTAAATCGCTTGGCGCAAGCCCGCCCAATTCAAATGGGGCGGGCACCATTTAAATTAGGCGCGCTTCCGCGCCGAGCGTACTGCGCATGCTCCGTCGGGTAAATTACCCGACGTGCATTGCGCTAAATGACGTCGCCCCGACGTCATTTGCTTAGACGTTTACGTAAATGCCGTCCAGCGCCATTCACGGACGTCTTACGCAAACGACGTCATTTTTTTTAAATTCGACGCGGGAACGACGGCCATACTTAACATTGGTTGCCCCTTATAATAGCAGGGGCAACCTTACGCGTCGCGTACGCTACAGAAACAACGTAAATTCTCAGCGTCGACCGCGCGTATGTTCGGGAATCTCGCGTACTTACCTCATTTGCATAGACGACGGGGAAAACGACGGAGGCGACACCTAGCGGTGGGAAAAAAATTGCTTTTAAGATCTGACAGCGTAAGAGCCTTACGCCTGTCAGATCTAATGGGTATCTATGCGTAACTGATTATAAGAATCAGTCGCATAGATACCCGGGGCCAGATGAGTTACGACGGCGCAAATGGTGTTGCGCCGTCGTAACGCCTTTGAGAATCTGGGCCTATAGCTTTTGCGCAATCCAATCAATCAATATACGTATCGGCCTAAACTGAGGGAATATATTTTTTTTATATATTTTTGGGGGATATTTATCATAGCAAAAAGTAAAAAAATATTGATTTTTTTTCAAAATTGTCGCTCTATTTTTGTTTATAGCGCAAAAAATAAAGACCGCAGAGGTGATCAAATACCACCAAAAGAAAGCTCTATTTGTGGGAAAAAAAGGACGCCAATTTTGTTTGGGAGCCACGTCGCACGACCGCGCAATTGTCAGTTAAAGCGGCGCAGTGCCAAATCGCAAAAAGGGGCCCGGTCCTTTACCTGCATATTGGTCCGGGTCTTAAGTGGTTAATCTTTTATGTCAATACTGAGCCAGTTCCCCAACTCAAACCTGGCCAAACTCCTTAGTCCTTTCCTTTATGATGAAAAATGAATAAACAATGGGACAACGATGTAGGAAATATGCGACATTATTAAAATGATGTGTGACCAAACCTCAGCCAGAAGGGGATCGAGAGGGAAGGAGAGGAGGAAGCTGGCAGATTTCAGATGTTTGTATATGAAATGTCATTTACGTCAGCCCCAAGTAACTTCCCGACTCAGACAGAACATAGCAAATAATTGTGAACATAACTCAAAAGATGTAAAAATGAATAAACAATGTCCCAGCCATAATTAATGGCATTGGGCATAGGATAGTGACCCAACCCCAGCCTGAGAGGGGTATAAAGGGAAGGTGAGGAGGAAGCTGTAATATCAGAGAATTTGGGGAAAGGTAAGTAACATTGTAGCAATGGGCACTTACCTCGAGCCACAGCTTGGCTGCATATATATAATTTCACATGTTGTATACTGTACAACTTTCTATCCCCCTTCTTTTTAATCCAAATGTAAGCACTAGACTAGATGATAGGTTCTCTTTGCTAGCTGGCAGGATTAAAAGAGAAGTATGGGTTTGGGTTTTTTTTTCTCCCATCATACTTGCCTAGGTGGATGCAGCGTCGGCAGGCCTGGACTGGCCATAGGGCATACCGGGCATATGCCCGGTGGGCCGCAGCGGCCGGCGGCTCGCATGTCACGTCTACCCCTAGTGCACTCTCAGCTGCGAGTTGGAGCCTCCCTTGAGTGACAGTGACACCCGTTGGCTCATCAGGGGGCCTGGACCCGCAACAATCCCCTTCTCTTTGGCACGGTGGCCCCGGCTCTGATGATCTGATCAGTCTCGGCTGTCTCACACAGCCGAGCAGAGTGAAGCCGCCTCCCCCTCCTCCATGTCCACACATGGGGAGGGGACCTGACATGCAGTCCCGCACTGATCTGAGGTACATTATGGGTCTAGAGGGGGTTCTGTATTGTAGGGGGGGTTCTGTATTGTAGGGGGTTCTGTATTGTAGGGGGGGGTCTGAAATGTAGGGAGAGTTCTGTATTGTAGGGGGGTCTGAAATGTAGGGGGGTTCTGTATTGTAGGGGAGTCTGAAATGTAGGGGGGTTCTGTATTGTAGGGGGGGTTCTGTATTGTAGGGGGTTCTGTAATGTAGGGGTCTGAAATGTAGGGGGGATTCTGTATTGTAGGGGGGTCTATAATGTAGGTGGGGTTCTGTATTGCAGGGGGGGTTCTGAAATGTAGGGGGGGATTATGTATTGTAGGGGGGTTCTGTATTGTAGGGGAGTCTGTATTGTAGAGGGGGTCTGTGCTGTAGGGGGTCTGTGCTGTAGGGGAGTCTGTATTGTAGAGGGGGTCTGTAATGTAGGGGAGTCTGTATTGTAGAGGGGGGCTGTAATGTAGGGGGGTCTGTACTGTAGGGAGGGGGTCTGTACTGTAAGGAGGAGGTCTGTGTAACATGCAGGGGGTCCAGAACTGTTAGAGGGGTGTCTGTGTAACAAACTGTGGGGTGCTGTGTAATGTAAAGGGGCCCAGAGGTGCAGGGTGCTATGTAATGTAAAGGGGCCCAGAGGTGCAAGGTGCTGTATAATGTAAAGGGGCCCAGAGGTGCAGGGTGCTATGTAATGTAAAAGTGTCCAGGGTGCTGTGTAATGTAAGGGGGTCCAGAAGTGCAAGGTGCTGGAACCCCACATCCCATCATTAACTGCAGCCTCGAAGCGCCACTCCGCGCCGCTGCCATGCCCCTAAATTGCACTCCTGTGAACTGTAGTAGAAGCCCAGCCAAACGAGCCAAGCCTGGATGTAGTGATGAGCTGAACTACCTTGGGTTTGGGTTCAGCAGGGTTTGGCCAACTTCAGCGAAATCTGGATGCCAAACCCAGACCCTCAATCAATAAGAACCATATTTGTCAAATTAAAAATGCCCAAACTTTCTAGGCTTATAGGCAAGGAGGTGTCAGAAATAGCTTGGGGGTGGGCACTGGGCACATTTTTGTTGGTTACTAGCTGTCAAGTTTCCAGCATTCAGAAGGTTTTTAAACGTTCCTGTGTATATGAAGCCTGACAGTGTTTATAAATAACACTTGCTCAGATGCTACAGAAAGATAAAATGTAACATAGTGTTACTTTTGTATCATTCTGTTCATTCATCTGCAGATCAAAAGGGATAAACTTCTATCTGCAAATCATGTCAGTTAACCACCTCAGCTCCGGAAGGTTGTGACCAGGATTTTTTTTTGCTATTTAGCACTGCCCTACTTTAACTGGCAATTGCGCAGTCATGCAATACTGTACATAAATTCAATTTTTATTACTTTTTCCATAGAAATTTTCTTTTAGTGGTATTTGATCAACACTAGTTTTTTTTTTGACATTTTTGTAATATAAATGAAAAAACACTTTGAAAAAAAAACACTTTCTGGTATAAAAATATATCCAGTAAAATCAATTTTCTTAAAAAAATTTGGCCACAATGTAGTCTGCTACATGTCTTTGATAAAATAATATTCAAATAAGTGTATATTAGTTGGTTTGTGTGAAAGTTATATCTTCTACAAACTATGGTTTATAGTAGGGTTGTCCCGATACCACTTTTTTAGGACCGAGTACAAGTACCGATACTTTTTTTTATGTACTCGCCGATACCGAATACCGATACTAATGCCATGTGACAGTTTGACTGATGGGCACTGATAGGTGGCACTGACTGATGGGCACTGATAGGTGGCACTGACTGATGGGCACTGATAGGTGGCACCTATGGACACTGGCACTGATGGGCAGCACTGATAGGTGGCACTTATGGGCACTGATGGCACTGTTAGGCGGCAGTTATGGGAACTGACAGGTGGCTGGCACTGATAGGCAGCAGTTATGGGCACTGATAGGTGGCTGGCACTGTTAGATGGCACTGATAGGTGGCACTTATGGACACTGATGGAACTGACAGGTGGCACTTTTTGGGCAGGCACTGAAATGCAGCAATAAATGACATGAGGAAATGCTATGCTGCAGCGCCCATCTTGGTACACCCTGCACGCTGCATCAGTAAGTATCAGCAGACATCTTGTTACACCCAGCCCGAGCTACATGGGCTGGGTGTAACAAGATGCCAGCTGCTGGCTTACTGTGGCCAAGTGCAGGGTGTGCCAAGATGACGGCGACCGATCCGCCTACTGACGCCAGACCCGCCCTCCCCGACCCCTGAATCAGTTTGCCCGCTCCACCCACTGAGGCAGCCTGATCCGCCTACTGCCGCCGCCCACCCTCTCCGCCCAGAGTCAGCTTGCTGCTGACCAAGTATCGAGTCCGGCATCGGGAGCATTTGTGCGCGTACAAGTATCGGTAACGGGACAACCCTAGTTTATATATTTGAAAATTAATTAATCCTGATGTACTGACACCCTCATCTCATTTCTTGAGGCCCTAAAATGCCAGGACAGTACAAGTACCCCCCCAAATGACCAATTTTTGCAAAGTAGACAGTCCAAGGTATTTAGTAAGAGACATGGTGAGTTTTTTTGAAGTTGTAATTTTTTTTTTTATAAAACAGTTTTTTCTTTCCACATTTGTTTACATACTGTCACCAGGGCAGTGTAGCATCATATATCATTAGCATATCAGTATCATCATTAGTATATCATCTAGGGATGCACCGATATATCGGTGGCCGATACATATCGGCCGAAAACAGCTGTTTTGGCGTAATTGCCGAAACAGCTTAAAAATTGCCGATATGGGCATCATTTACAACCACTTTAAATGACTGCCATATTATTGAAAAAACTTAAACGTAACTGGGCAGGGTCCATGGGCTAAGCCCAATGGTAAGTCCGGCCCTGGTGATTTGATTTCTTTTAGAATGGTGATCACTGTGTTAGAAATGTTTTTAACTGTCATGAATAGATTTCATGACAGCTGTGATTACTAGTGATCTGTGATTGGCTGCAGCTAATTACATGGTACCGGGTGCTGTGATTGGCCCATGTACCATGTGATAGCTACAGTATGAGCCAATCACAGCATAGGAAACACAGCTGTTATGAATGAATTCATTCATAACAGCTTTGTTGACATTGTGATCATGTGATTGCATAATTCAGTGCAGACCCCCCTTCAGTTTAGCCCCGTTCAGTGCAGACCCCCTTCGGTGTAGCCCCCCCCTTCAGTTTAGCCCCGTTCAGTCAGACCCCCCCCCCCCCTCCATTCAGTACCTCAGATCAGCGCGGCGGCGGCACATGCACAGCAGGTGCGGTCCCCTCCCCCTGTGTACACATAAACAGAAGAGGGGGAGGCGGCTTCACTCTGCATGGCTGTGCCTGCCTGTGTGATATCCGGGACCATGATCGCTCAGGGCATACAGCCTGCGGCCGTAAGAGGAGAGATGGTTGGTGCAGCGGTGTGTCACCCGCACACCCCCTCCCTCCCTCTTGCATCGATTCGCCACTATAGCTCTCTTCACCTCGCCTCTGCCTGATATCTGGGACCATGATCTCTCAGACACACAGCCGCGAGAGGAGAGGGAAGGTTGGTGCAGTGGTGTGTCACCCTGCACACCCCCTCCCCCCTGCATCGCCACTGTAGCTCGCCTCTCCCTGCCTGGGCGCTGTCATTGATTTAATCGCGGAGGGGGGTGGCGGTAAAGCGCTGCTAAAAATAGGGGTGCTTTACCGCCGACGCCACCCCCGCCCAGAGTGAAAGGGGTCTTAATCTCACTTTTGTTGTAGCACACCCCACAGCAAGAATAAAACAATAATTGTCCCCCCCCCCCCCCCCAAAATGCATACCAGACCCTTAATCTGAGCATGCAGCCTGGCTGGCCAGGCGGGACCCCGTGGCAAAGACACCTTGCTCCCATGTTGATGAAGACAAGAGCCTCTTACCCACAACCCTTTGCATTTTTCTTTCTTCTTTTTCAGCCTTACCTCTCTGTGTCCTGTGTATCACCATGAACCGTTGGCTCCTCCTCCTCTCGATTCTTTTGGCTGTTGAAAATGCTCTGGGTAAGCGCTCAGTAGTTTTTGCATTAAGTTGTAGAGATGTATTGCAATACGCTGTCTTGTGGCTTATGTAGTATTTAACCACTTAAGACCCGTACCTTTAGGCAGCTAAAGGACCCGGACAGTTTTTGCGATTCGGCACTGCGTCGCTTTAACTGACAATTGCGCGGTCGTGCGACGTGGCTCCCAAACAAAATTGGCGTCCTTTTTTCCCCACAAATAGAGCTTTCTTTTGGTGGTATTTGATCACCTCTGCGGTTTTTATTTTTTGCGCTATAAACAAAAATAGAGCGACAATTTTGAAAAAAAAAACAATATTTTTTACTTTTTGCTATACTAAATATCCCCAAAAAATATATAAATTCTTCTACCTATTTTTGGTAAAAAAAAAAAACGCAATAAGCGTTTATCGATCAGTTTGCGCAAAATTTATAGGGGATAGTTTTATGGCATTTTTATTAATAATTTTTTTTTTACTTCTAATGGCGGCGATCTGTGATTTTTTTCATGACTGCGACATTATGGTGGACACATCGGACAATTTTGACACATTTTTGGGACCATTGTCATTTTTACAGCGAAAAGTGCTATAAAAATCCACTAATTACTGTGAAAATTACTGGCTGCATTTGGGGTGACAAACTGGCTGCATTTGAGGGCAAACTGGCTGCATTTGGGAGGAAACTGGCTGCATTTGGGAGGAAACTGGCTGCATTTGGGAGGAAACTGGCTGCATTTGGGGTGACAAACTGGCTGCATTTGAGGGGGCAAACTGGCTGCATTTGAGGGGGCAAACTGGCTGCATTTGAGGGGGCAAACTGGCTGCATTTGAGGGGGCAAACTGGCTGCATTTGAGGGGGCAAACTGGCTGCATTTGGGGGCACAAACTGGCTGCATTTGGGAGGAAACTGGCTGCATTTGGAAGGAAGCTGGCTGCATTTGGGAGGAAACTGGCTGCATTTGGGGTGACAAACTGGCTGCATTTGAGGGGGCAAACTGGCTGCATTTGGGAGGAAACTGGCTGCATTTGAGGGGGCAAACTGGCTGCATTTGAGGGGGCAAACTGGCTGCATTTGAGGGGGCAAACTGGCTGCATTTGAGGGGGCAAACTGGCTGTATTTGGGGGCAAACTGGCTGCATTTGGGGGCAAACTGGTAGCATTTGGGAGGAAACTGGAATCAGGGACAGCCAATCCGATCCAGAGCAGCTCTGTGCAGACCCGCAGATCTGCGCTGCATGCACATGGGACACCGCCCCGCCCCTCTAAGCATTATGCCCCTCCTATAGGTAACCGCAGCCCTTACAGCTGCCATACGACACCCCGATTACACCTTATGGTGTGGAGAGCGGTCACATCATGATCACACCGATCAGATAACGCAGACTCCAATCATAGCACATTGACTGCCTTCATGATCCTCCTATAGTCCCACATCACCGGAATCCTTCACCACAGGCTCCTCACTCGCACTCATCTTATTTCCACACGCCAAATGCGAGCAGGCGAGTGTAAATTTTGGGGGCTGCCTCTAGGGTGTGCACTAGCCTCAATCCACTGGCACTGAGGTGCCGGTGTTTTTTCAAGAAGTGCCCCCCTATTAAATAGTGCCCGCCCATGCGCAGGACGGAGCCGCACTCCAGCTGAGTTGCCGATCAGCCGGAGTGACGTGACCAGGGACGTGACCTATGGGAGATACCATTTCATGAGCACAATTGAAACCTGTACATACACCTGGGGGACACCGTAGTTCTCACATTGTGGCTTACCACTAGCGGCCCTCCAGCAGCAGCGATGCACAATCTGAGAACTGCGGTCTCCCCCGCTGTTTGTATCGGTTTAAATTGTGCCTTTAAAATGGTATCTCCCATCGAGAGATAACTCCTACGATGTGCGCATGCGCCATGGTTACGTCAGCCCAGCTAATCGGCAAATCAGCTGCTTTGACGTACGGCGCAATCCGCTGTTCGTCCCGGGCACTATTCGATGGGGGGGGCACTTCTCGACAGACCACCGGCTCAGACATGACACAATTATGTAAATCCTAGTGCCTATGCGGCTGATTCATAGAATCAGGTTACTCATAGATATCCCTAAGATCCGACAGGCGTAAGTGTCTTACACCGTCGGATCTTAGGCTGCAATCTCACGATGGCCGCTAGGTGGCGCTTCCGTTTTGTTTACGCGAGGAATATGCTAATTAGTAGTTACGTCGATTCAGAAACGAACGACAGCCCGACGCTTTTTTTTTTTACGTCGTTTGTGTTCGGCTTTTTCCGGCGTAAAGTTACCCCTGCTATATGAGGGGTATGTGCGTTTTTTTTTACGTTTTACTTGAACAGCGCAGGCACCGTCCGTAAAATCTCCCAGCGTGCATTGCTCTAAATGACGTCGCAAGGACGTCATTTAGGCGTATCCTATGTTAAGTATGGCCGTCGTTCCCGCGCCGAGTTTTGAAATTTTACGTTGTTTGCGTAAGTCGTTCGCGAATACGGCTGGACGTAATTTCCGTTCCCGTCGAAAGCAACGACGTCCTTGCGACGTCATTTAGAGCAATGCACGCTGGGAGATTTTACGGAACGGCGCCTGCGCCGTTCAAGTAAAACGTAAAAAAAAACGCGGGGTCAAGGGAAATTTAAATAAAACACGCCCCCTACATCCCCATTTGAATTACGCGGCCTTACGCCGCAACACATATACGTTACGCCGCCGTAACCAAGGGCGCAAGTTCTTTCTGAATAAAGAACTTGCGCCCCAAAGTTAGAGCGGCGTAAAGTATCGGAGATACGTTACGCGGGCCGGACAGATACGCCATTGTATCTGAATCCGGCCCTGTGTGTGTGGAAAGGCAGGCGTCCCAATACTTTTTGCTAATAAAGTGCACTATTTATGCGCAGGAAAATGCATCCATGTGCATGACGCCTCATCCTTCTGGTGCTCCTCATTTTCTTACACTATACCAAAAGTTTCAGTATCTGGAACTAGTATTTGATGGTATATTTTATTGATTGTATATTTATATCGCCAACATTAACTTTTCTGTGCTATTCTTTGCAGGATGCCCACCTATTGTATCCCGCGCCCAGTGGGGTGCTAGGAGGTCCACATGCAAGACAAAGTTGAAACTTCCTGTACCGGGCGTAATCATCCACCACAGCGCCGGAGCTACCTGTAGCAACCGAAAGTCATGCACCTCCCAAGTGAAGGGCATACAGAACCTTCACATGAACACCAACAAATGGTGTGACGTCGGATATCAGTGAGAATCCAATATGGATCCATTTTAATTGAAGGAGATCTGTACATTATAGGGCACCTAAACCTAAGAACAAGAAAATGCCCATCATTGCCACCCATCAGTGCCACCTATTAGTGCCAATTCTCAGTGCTCACCAGTGCCACCTCTCAATGCCCTTCAGTGCCACCTCTCAATGCCCTTCAGTGCCACCTCTCAGTGTCACCTCTCATTTCCCACCAATGCCACCTCTCAGTGCCCACCAGTGCCTATCAGTGCCGCCTATCAGTGCCTATCAGTGCAGCCTTATCAGCGTACATCAATGAATGAGAAAAATTGCCTGTTTGCAAACTTTTCTTGTCCAATATTTTTTATTAAATTTTTCTAATTTTTTTTTAACAAGCCATGGTTTGCCCACGCCTGTTTGCAAACTTTTATAACAAAATACATTGGGCCAGATCCAGAGAGAATTACATCCGCGCAGCGTATCAGAGATACGCTGCGCCGCCGCACCTTACCTGGCGGAATTTTCGAATCCTCAACGATCTCGCGCCGTAAGTTACGGCGGCGTAGTGTGCTTCTGGCGGCGGAATTCAAATCGGCGATTAGGGGGGCGCGATTCATTTAAATGAAGCGCGTCCCCGCGCCGAATGAACCTTGCGCATGCGTCGTCCCGAAATTTCCCGCCGTGCATCGCGCTAAATGACGTCGCTAGGACGTATTTTTTTTTAACTTAGACGTGAGTTACGTCCATCCCTATTCACGGACGACTTACGCAAAAAAAATTCAGATTTTGACGCGGGAACGACGGCCATACTTAACATTGCAAGTCTATCTATACGCCGCAAAATACCAGCTTTAACTATAAGCCGACTACAGACGACGTTAGAAAATGCGACGTAAAACACTAATTTGCATACCCGACGGGGAAAACAACGCAAACTCCACCCAGCGGGCGCCAAAGTATTGCATCTACAATCCGAAGCCGTACGCCTGTCGGATCTAACCCAGATGCCGTCGTATCTTGGTTTGAGGATTCAAACTAAAGATACAACGCGGGAAATTTGAAAGTACGCTGGCGTATCAGTAGATACGCCGGCGTACTTGCTCTGTGGATCTGCCCCTTTGTTTTGTATATATATATATTTTTTTTTCCAAAAATAAAAACCGCAGTCACTCCCTTAGGGCACACTTAAAGTGGAGGTTCACCCGAAAAGTTAATTTTTAATATTAGATTGATGCTCATTTTGTGAAGGGGAATCGGGTAGTCTTTTTAAAATCGAAGCAGTACTTACCGTTTTAGAGAGCGATCTTCTCCGCCGCTTCCGGGTATGGGCTTCGGGACTGGGCGTTCCTATTTGAGTGACAGGCTTCCGACAGTCGCATACATCGCGTCACGAGTAGCCGAAAGAAGTCGAACGTCGGTGCGGCTCTATACGGCGCCTGCGCACCGACGTTCGACTACTTTTGGAAAATCGTGACGCGATGTATGCGACCGTCGGAAGACTGTCAATCAAATAGGAACGCCCAGTCCCGCAGCCCATACCCAGAAGCGGCGGAGAAGATCGCTCTCTAAAACGGTAAGTACAGCTTCGTTTTTTAAAAAACTACCCGATTCCCCTTGACAAAATGAGCATCAATCTAATGTTAAAAATTAACTTTTCGGGTGAACCTCCACTTTAAGTGTGCCCTAAGGGAGTGATTCTTAGGCCGGGTACACACGAGAGGATTTATCCGCGGAAACGGACCGTTTCCACGGATAAATCCTCTGGCGGATTTTGATCTCATGGTTGTACTAACCATGAGATCAAAATCCCCGTGGAATTCCGTCCGCGGTGACGTGTCGCGCCGTCGCCGCAATAATGACGCGGCGACGTGCGCGACGCTGTCATATAAGGAATTCCACGCATGCGTCGAATCATTACGACGCATGCGGGGGATGGATTCGGACGGATTGATCGGGTGAGTCTGTACAGATCAATCCGTTGGAATGGATTCCAGCGGATCGATTTCTTAGCATGTCAAGAAATTTTGATCCGCTGGAAATCCATCCCCGGAGACAAAAATCCGCGTAAACAGATCCGCTGGATCGTACACACCAGGGGATCTATCCGCTGGAGCCGGTCCACGGATCAATTCCAGCGGATGGATCCTCTCGTGTGTATGGGGCCTTTCTGTAGGGGGGTGTGGCTGTAGGCGTGACGTCACTGATCGTCTGTTCCCTATATCAGGGAACAGACGATCAGTGTCACTGCCACACAGAAGAACGGGGAAGGTTTGTTTACACTCACCTCTCCCCGTTCTTCAGCTCCTGTGACCGATTGCGGGACACCGGCGGCGATTGGGTCCCGCGGTCACGGAGCTTCGGACCGGGTTGCGAGCGCGCCCCGTGGCTGGGCTCTTAAAGGCATCGTAGGTATGTGCATGTGCCCAGCTGTGCCCTTCTGCCAACGTACGTATATCGGCGCAAAGGGGTCCTTAAGTGGTTAAAGAATGGGCAGAGAGAGCGGGGGTGGGTGGGGGATGGTAAAGGTTGTATGGCTGTATTATGCTTGTAGAGTATTGTTTTGATGACCAATCACCTTTCACTATTTCCTACACAGCTTCCTCATTACAGAGGACGGAGCAATATATGAAGGTATGGGTTGGAAAACTCACGGCTCCCATGCAAGAAATTTTAACAGTAACCTTGGCATCTGCTTTGTGGGAACCTTTACGAGTAAGTGATGGTGCACAACACTGTTAGAGGACTAAAGTGTGGGGGGTACATTTGTATAGCGCCCCCCTGAGTCAATACTTTGTAGAACCTCCTTTCTCTGCAATTACAGCTGCAAGTATTTTTGGGGATGTCTCTACCAGCTTTGCACATCTAGAGAGGGACATTTCCGCCCATTCTTCTTCTTTGTAAAATATCTCAAGCTCTGTCAGATTGGATGGAGAGCGTCTGTGAGCAGCAATTTTCACATATTGCCACAGATTCTCTATTGGATTTAAGTCTGGACTTTGGCTGGGCCATTCTAACACATGAATATGCTTTGATTTTAACAAGGGGTCTCCAAACTGCGGCCCGAGGGCCGGATGTGGCCCTTTGCTAGCCTTTATCCGGCCCTTGGGGCAGTATTGCTCCCAACGATATGAGGCATTATTCCTCCCAATGACACCAACAATGGGGCACTATTTCTTCCACCAATAGCAATGATGGAGCACTATTCCTCCTCTTACTGCCGACCAACACTGGGGTCGTGTTTGTTCTACCTGAATGCTCGGCCCTGGGGCATTTTCTACCCCCATTGGTCAGAGTCAGGCCCCCCTGAAGTCTGAAAGACAGTAAACTGGCCCTTTGCTTGAAAAGTATGGAGACCCCTGATCTAAACCATTCCATTGTAGCTCTGGCTGTATGTTTTGGGTTGTTTTCCTGCTGGAAGGTGAACCTCTTCTAAGATTGCCCTGTATTTGGCACCACTATCTTCCCATCAACTCTGACCAGCTTCCCTGTCCCTGCTGAAGAAAAGCATCCCCACAACATGATGCTGCCACCACCATGTTTCACGGTGGGGATGGTGTGTTCATAGGGATGTGCAGTGTTAGTTTTCCGCCACACATAGCGTTTTGCTTTTAGACCAAAAAGTAAAATTTTGGTCTCATCTAACCAGAGCACCTTCTTCCACATGTTTGCTGTGTGCCCCTCATGGCTTTTCACAAACTGCAATCAGCTCGCGGTGAGGGGGGCGCTTTAAACATTTTGTGACCAGTGGCGGCTGGTGCTCAAAATTTTTTGGGGGGTGCAAAACGAAAAAAAAAAAAAAATTGCAGCCTCACTGTGCCCATCACATGCAGCCACTGTGCCATCAAACGCAGCCACTGTGCCATGCCACCAAATGCAGCCACTGTGCCATCAATTGTCACCACTGTGCCATGCCATCAAATGCAGTCACTGTGCCATCAATTGTCACCACTGTGTCATGCCATCAAACAGCAACTGTGCAATCAATTGTCACCACTGTGCCATGCAACACAGCAACTGTGCCATCAATTGTCACCACTGTGCCATGCCATCAAACGCAGCTACTGTGCCATCAAACGCAGCCACTGTGCCATCAATTGTCACCACTGTGCCATGCCATCAAACGCAGTCACTGTACCATGCCATCAAACGCAGCCACTGTTCCATCAATTGTCACCACTGTGCCATGCCATCAAATGCAGCCACTGTGCCCCTCAATTGTTGCCACTGTGCCAATTGTCACCACTGTGCCCTTTAATTGTCACCACTGTGCCCCATGATGCCACTGTGCCCATTGTCACCACTGTGCCCCATGATGCCACTGTGCCCATTGTCACCACTGTGCCCCATGATGCCACTGTGCCCATTGTCACTCACCACTGTGCCCCATGATGCCACTGTGCCAATTGTCACCTCTGTGCCCTTTGTCACCACTGTGCCCCATGATGTCACTGTGCCCCTTTCCCTGTAAAGCCGAGGACGCATATATGCGTACGCTCGGCGTGAAAGGGTTAAGAGAATGACTTTTGTAAAGGCCAACAAACATTTTTCCAGACATAAAATCCTCAAAAAATTGCAATTTCTTTGTTTCCTCCGGTAAAGCTGCCAATTTATTTCCATATATATATATTTTTTCCTTTATACAGATCGTGTCCCTAAAATTGCCGCCCTGAATGCTGCAAAAAATCTTATCAAGTGTGGGGTGGACAAAAAGTTAATCAGAAGCGATTATAGACTGCGGGGTCACCGAAACGTGAATCCAACTTCCTGTCCCGGAAACGGCCTCTACAACGTCATTAAAGGATGGCCTCGCTTCAAAGCTTGAGATGGATCTCCAGTGTTCTCTGCGCTTATTGTAGATCCCAACAGGAAATTTAGCCAAATGCATTTAACAAAGCTTTTAGCGTGGAAGTAGCAGCCAAGATCACACTCGTCATACCTGCATGGACTTGTGTGTCCTTAAAGTGGATGTAACCCCCCCCCTCATCCTTTCTAATCTCCTGCCATAGTGCTGATCTATAAGGATATAGATGCCTCCTGCATGTATCCTCACCTGTCAAATGTCTCCCCTCTGTCTGTTATAAGGACTGAAAAACTGCAGATTCTGTGGGCGGGTCTGTTGTCTGGAGCTCGGTGGGTGGAGTCATGATGTCAGTAGACTGCCCCGCCCTCTTCTACACTCCCCTTGTCAACATGCATTTTTTCCTGTGTATTCCTTACACTAAATTCTGCTATGATCACTAACATCCAGAAAAGTAACCACATGACTTCAGAAAAGGAGTGGGGGTGGGAATTAAAAATAATACCTGTCTCCAGGCCAGTGCATGAGATATGTAAATAACCTGTCACTCACAGCAAGGGGGGCGGAACGGACTAAGGTTTTTCTCAGTAAGTCCATTTTATTTCACTGAACAATAAAAGAGGATTGCTCAGAGCTGGATTAACTGGCCCAGATTCTCAAAGACATACGACGGCGTATCTCCAGATACGCCGTCGTAAGTCCGAATGGGCGCCGTCGTATCTATGCGCCTGATTCATAGAATCAGTTACGCATAAATTCTGCCAAGATACGAGCGGCGTAAGTCTCCTACGCCGTCGTATCTTGGGGTGCATATTTACGCTGGCCGCTAGGTGGCGCTTCCGTTGATTTCCGCGTCGAATATGTAAATGAGCAAGATACGCCGATTCACGAAACGTACGTACGCCCGTCGCAATTAGTTACACCGTTTACGTAAGACATACGCCGGCGTAAAGATAAAGCTGGTCTTTAGGTGGCGCAGCCCATGCAAGGTATGGACGTCGGAACAAGCGTATCTTTTTACGTAAGTCTCCTACGCCGTCGTATCTTGGGTGAATATTTACGCTGGCCGCTAGGTGGCGCTTCCGTTGTGTTCCGCGTCGAATATGTAAATGAGCAAGATACGCCGATTCACGAACGTACGTACGCCCGTCGCAATTAGTTTACGTAAAAGATACGCCGGCGTAAAGATAAAGCTTGTCTCTAGGTGGCGCAGCCCATGCAAGGTATGGACGTCGGAACAGGCGTATCTTTTTAGGTTGTTTACGTAAGTTGTACGCGAATAGGGCTGTGCGTAGGTTACGTTCACGTCACAGGCATTGAGCCGTCGTATCTTTGGGCGTAAATACGACGTGATACTGAGAATGCGTGCGCATGCGCCGTTCGTTCGTCCATGCATCTACATGGGGTCAAGCTTAATTTAAATACAACACGCCCACGACCTGCCTACTTTGAAATACGCGCGCTTACGCCGGGCCATTTACGCTACGCCGCCGTAACTTAGGACGCAAGTGCTTTGTGAATACAGCACTTGCCTCTCTAAGTTGCGGCGGCGTATCGTAAATAAGATACGCTACGCCCGCACATAGTTACGCCGCCCTACGTGAATCTGGGCCACTCTGTGTGGCAAGACTGGGCACAGATGATAGGAAATCTTATACTCTACATTGTGACAGCAAAGAATATATATATATTTTTTCGGGTTTACATCCACTTTAAAGGTTATTAAAAGTGCTTACAGATATCATCATGAAAGAGCCAGAGTGTCCATATTTACATCAATGCTTTGCTTTCACTTTGCAGGCAGAAAAAACAAAATAAAAAAAAATTGTGCACTTTATTTGTGTTTTTTTTTTCTTTTATGGTTACACTTGGTTCCAAATACTTTTGGTAATCTTGGGCCAGATTCTGGTAGAATCCGCGGCGGCGTAGCGTAAGCCATTTACACTACGCCGCCGCAAATTACTGGAGCAAGTGCCGTATTCTCCAAGCACTTGCTCCGTAATTTGCGGCGGCGCAGTGTAAATGGCCAGGCGTAAGGCCGCGTAATTCAAAGGGGGCGGCTAGTATTTAAATTAAGCGCGCCCCCGCGCCGATCGAACTGCGCATGCGCCGGGCATAAAAATAGCCCAGTGCGCATGCTCCAGCTCACGACGGAAAACGTCAATGACGCCGACGTGAGCGTCATTGACGTAAACTCCTATTCGCGAACGACTTAGGAAAACGACAGAAAAAGACGACGCTGACCCGACACCATACTTGACATAGCATACGACGGACCTTCGTAAACTTGCCCCTCATATAGCATGGGCAAGTTTACGCTTACGGAAACGTCGTAAATTCACTGCGTCGTCCGCGCGTACGTTCGGGAATCTCGCGTAAATAGCTAATTTGCATAGACGACGGGGAAAACGACGAGGCGACACCTAGCGGCGGGAAAAAATTGCATTTAAGATCTGACAGCGTAAGAGCCTTACGCCTGTCAGATCTAAGGGATATCTATGCGTAACTGATTCTAAGAATCAGTCGCATAGATCCGCCGGGCCAGATTAGGACTTACGATGGCGCAAATGGCGTTGCGCCGTCGTAAGCCTTTTAAGAATCTGGCCCATAGTGTATAAAAGTATTGAGACGCTTTCTTTTACACCCACATGAACTTTAATGGCATCCCCGTCTTAGTCCGTAAGATTCAATATGGAGTTGGCTCCGCCCTTTGCAGCTATAACAGCTTTAACTCTTCTGGGAAGGCCGTCCACAAGGTTTAGGAGTGTGTCTATGGGAATGTTTGACCATTCTTCCAGAAGAGTATTTGTGAGGTCAGGCACTGATGTTGGATGAGAAGGCCTGGCTCGCAGTCTCCGCTCTAATTCATCCCAAAGGTGTTCTATCGGGTTAGGGTCAGGACTCTGTGCAGTTCAGTCAAGTTCCTTAGACCCAAACTCGCTCATCTATGTCTTTATGGACCTTGCTTTGTGCACTGGTGCGCAGTCATGTTGGAACAAGAAGGGGCCGTCCCCAAACTGTTCCCACAAAGTTGGGAGCATGAAATTGTCTAAAATGTCTTGGTATTCTGACGCCTTAACCACTTGTCCACCGGAAGACGTCATATGACGTCCTCGACTTTGTGCGGTGATATCTGAATGATGGGTGCAGCTACAGGCATCATTCAGATATCGCCGTCTTCAGCCGCCGATTCTGTGCACGATAAGAACGATCAAAGCGGCGGTTCCACCTATTAAACGTTCTTATAGGCAGCGGGAGGGGAAACCCCCCCCCCTCCCGCCGCCATCCGGTGCTTCTCCGGGCTCTCCCGTGCCATCGGGGGCCCGGAGAGCGAATCGGTCGGCGCTGCCTGGAAAGCATAGAGATGACTGGTAACCAGATGGTCACCAGTCATCTCTTTGATGGTCGGAGGCACGGGCGCGACGTAAAATAAAAATAAAATTAAAACATTTTTTTTTCAAAACGCCCCTGTCCCCGCTATTTCGCGAGCAGAAGCGAACACGCATGCAAGTCCCACCCACATATGTAAACGCCGTTCAAGCCTCACATGTGAGGTATCGTCGCGTGCGTTAGAGCGTGTGCAACAATTCTAGCACTAGACCTCCTCTGTAACTCGAAAATAGTAACCTGTAAAAAATGTTAAAGCGTCACCTATGGAGATTATTAAGTACCGAAGTTTGACGCCATTCCATGAGTGTGCGCAATTTTAAAGCGTGACATGTTGGGTATCTATTTACTCGGCGTAACATCATCTTTCACATTATACAAAAAAATTGGGCTAACTTTACTGTTTTGTTATTTTTTAATTCATGAAACCGTTTTTTCCCCCCAAAAAAGGCATTTGAAATATTATTGCGCAAATACCATGCGAGGAAAAAAAAGTTGCAATGACCGCCATATTATTCCCTAGGGTGTCTGCTTTTTAGATCAGTTTTTTATCATCAGTTGATCCGTTTTTTCATCCGTTTTACATCCGTTTTACATCCGTTTTTCATCCGTTGTCATCCGTTTTTCATCCGTTGTCATCCGTTTTTCATCAGTTGTCATCCGTTTTTCATCCGTTGTCATCCGTTTTTCATCAGTTTTTTCATCCGTTTTTTTTTTTTGTTAGAACTTTATTTTTATTACATATTTTGATGAAAAACGGATGTTAGCGTATCGGATGTTAAACGGATCGTCCGCTAACATCCGTTTTTCGTCCGTTCCGTTTTTTTGACGGAAGAAAAATAGGGTTTTCTTCCGTTAAAAAAAACGGAGCTTAACGGAGACGGATGTTAACGGACGTTAGCGGATGCTCATCTGCTAACATACGCTATCCAATTGGAAAGCATTGCAGTCCGTAAACGGACATATGAAAAAACGGACGAACGTGTGAAAGGACCCTTGGCCGAGTTGTCAGAATGACAATCGGCTGTTTTTTTTTATTTCATTGCCGTACATACCGTATTTTCTCCGCGGCTTCCGGGTATGTAATGTGCGGGACTGGGCGTTCCTAATTGATTGACATCCTTCCGACCGGCGCATACAGCGCGTCACGAGTTGCCGAAAGAAGCCGAACGTCGGTGCGCAGGCGCCGTATAGAGCCGACTCGCAGTCCGGCTTCTTTCGGCAACTCGTGACGCGCTGTATGCGCCGGTCGGAAGGATGTCAATCAATTAGGAACGCCCAGTCCCGCACATTACATACCCGGAAGCGGCGGTGAAAATACGGTATGTACGGCATATAGCAGGGGTAACTTTACGCCGGAAAAAGCCTTACACAAACGACGTAAAAAAATGCGCCGGGCGGACGTACGTTTCTGAATCGGCGTATCTACCTAATTAGCATATTCCTTGCGTAAATCTGCGGAAGCGCCACCTAGCGGCCAGCGTAAATATGCAGCCTAAGATACGACGGTGTAAGAGACTTACGCCGGTCGGATCTTAGGGAAATCTATGCTTAACTGATTCTCTGAATCAGTCGCATAGATACGACCCCGCACACTCAGAGTTACGACGGCGTATCCGGAGATACGCCGTCGTAACTGCTCTCTGAATCCGTGCCAACATCTCCCCGTTCTGCCTAGGGAACAACAATCAGTGATGTGTGACGGCAAGCCACGCCCCCTAACAGTTAGAATCACTACCTAGGTCACACTTAACCCCTTCAGCACCCCTGAAAAGGGTTAACCCCTTCACTGCCAGTGTCATTTTTACAGTATCAGTGCATTTTTATAGCACTGATCGCTGTATAAATGACAATGGTCCCAAAAATGGTGTCAAAAGTGTCCGATGTGTCCGCCATAATGTCGCGGTCACGATCAAAAACAATGATCGCCGACATTACTAGTAAAAAAAAAAAATTATTAATAAAAATGCCATAATTCTATCCCTTATTATGTAGAAGCTATAACTTTTGCGCAAACCAATCAATAAACGCTTATTGCAATTTTTACCAAAAATATGTAGAATAATACGTATCGGCCTAAACTGAGGAAATTATTTTTATATATTTTATTATTTTTTAATTATATATTATGTATCAGCCTAAACTGAGGGAAAAAAAATTATATATTTTTGGGGGATAAAATTGTCACCGCAGAGGTGATCAAATACCCCCAAAATAAAGCTCTATTTGTCGGGGGAAAAGGACATCAATTTTGTTTTGGAGCCACGTCGCACGACCGCGCAATTGCCAGTTAAAGAGACGCAGTGCCGAATTGCAAAAAGTGGCCTGGTCTTTAACCACTTCCCGCCTGGTCAATGGACAATTGATGTCCGGGAAGTGGTTGTGAAATCCTGACTGGACGTCTATTGACGTCCTGCAGGATTTCATGCCGGCGCGCGCCCGTGGGGGCGCGCAGCGCGGCGATCGGTGATGCGTGGTGTCACTCTGACACGCTGCATCTCCGATCTCGGTAAAGAGCCTCTGGCCTCACGGCTGATCACGATGTAAACAGGAAGAGCCGTTGATCGGCTCTTTCTCACTCGCGTCTGACAGACGTGAGAAGAGGAGAGCCGATCGGCGGCTCTCCTGACAGGGGGGTTTGCGCTGATTGTTTATCAGTGCAGCCCCCCCTCGGATGCCAACACTGGACCACCAGGGAAGGGCAGAAAAAAAAAGGGCAATAAATAATAAAAAAAAAAGTGCAGTAAAAAAATAAAAAGAGGGCTGTAAAAAAAAAAAAGAATAGATGCCAATCAGTGCCCACAAATGGGCACTGACTGGCAACATGGACCCCTCAGTGTCCATCAGTGCCACCCCACAGTGTTCATTAGTGCCACCCCTCAGTGCCCATCCATGCCCAGTGCCCACCTATCAGTGCCCATCTGTGCCACCCATAAGTGCCGCCCATGAGTGCCACCCATAAGTGCCGCCCATGAGTGCCCATCTGTGCCGCCTATGAGTGCCCATCAGTGCCGCCTATGAGTGCCCATCAGTGCCACCTATGAGTGCCCATCAGTGCCGCATACCAGCGCTGCCTATCAGTGTCCAACGGTGCCGCCTCACCGGTGCCCATCAGTGCCACCTCATCGGTGCCCGTAATCGAAGTAGAAAACGTACTTTTTTTTTTTTTTTTAGTTGTTGCGCAAAAAATAGAAATCGCAGAGGTGATCAAATACCACCAAAAGAAAGCTCTATTTGTGGGAACAAAATGATAAAAAATAGTTTGGGTACAGTGTAGCACGACCGCGCAATTGTCATTCAAAGTGCGACAGCGCTGAAAGCTGAAAATTGGCTTGGGCGGGAAGGTGCGTAAGTGCCCGGTATGGAAGTGGTTAACCAGCTAAATGGTCCGGGCTGAAGTGGTTAAAAACAGCGGCGTTGGATGACATCAGCAAACCAGTGAGATCAGCAGCTTTTGAAATGAAACATCAGAACAGTGTTATGGGCTGTTTCTCACTGTACAATCTGAGGTTACTGTTATAAATAAGTGTAAAAAGCAAGACTCTGGTGGGTGTACAAAGATGTCCGCCTGCCGACTTCTAACTCTAGGCTTACCGCGGACGAGTGCGGGTGTACCAAGATGGCCGCGACGCAACGTCACTTCCTCTGCGTTAGGCTTTCTGGT
This sequence comes from Rana temporaria, assembly GCF_905171775.1. Taxonomy (NCBI): domain Eukaryota; kingdom Metazoa; phylum Chordata; class Amphibia; order Anura; family Ranidae; genus Rana; species Rana temporaria. Next base: position 170,094,706 of record NC_053497.1, read on the forward strand.
GGGTAGCGTGCTATCTGATAGAACAGCGGCGCAGCAGCGGCCATCTTTTTACACCCAGCCAACGAGTGCAGGGTGTAGCAAGATGGCCGCCACCTATGCCTAGTGTGACGGAGCACCGACCGCGCCCCCCCTCCCCTCTGTCTTTCCGCTTCCGGGGCCGCCAGGCGCTGCCTAAGATCCAGGCAACAGGACAACGGAAACAAACAGGCGGCAGCGGCGGCGAGGGCTTCGGGTGACGTCACTGGGGGCCGGGTGACGTCACTCAGGAGGTCCCGTCAGTCATGGCATAAGCAGACACACAGGTGGGTGGTAGTCATGTGACCTGGGTACTGGGTGGGGTGGTGCCAGTGCATGCCTGGTAGTGGGGATGGGGGACAATATGGCTCAGTGTGTCCTTCTGTGTGAGCTGGCTGGGTGTTGTAGTCCCCCCAAGGTGGGGGTTGGGTGTATTCTTGGGGGGACAACAACAATAAAGTGGACCTGTCACTGTCCTGAGAACAATGGGGGGGGAAGGGGGGCACAGACATTTATTTGTGTCCAAAGTGTCCGCCATAATGTCGCAGTCACGGAAAAAAAATCGCTGATCGCCGCCATTACTAGTAAAAAAAAAAAAAAAAATATTAATAAAAATGCCATAAAAATACCCCCTATTTTGTAAACGCTATAACTTTTGCGCAAACCAATCGATAAACGCTTATTGCGTTTTTTTTACAAAAATAAGTTGAATACGTATCGGCCTAAACTGAGGGAAAAAAATAGTTTTTTATTTATTTTTTGGGGGATATTTATTATAGCAAAAAGTAAAAAATATTGATTTTTTTTTCAAAATTGTCGCTCTATTTTTGTTTATAGCGCAAAAAAACAAAAACAAAACCGCAGAGGTGATCAAATACCACCAAAAGAAAGCTCTATTTGTGGGGAAAAAAAGGACGCCAATTTTGTTTGGGAGCCACGTCGCACGACCGCGCAATTGTCAGTTAAAGCCACGCAGTCCCGAATTGTAAAAAGTGATTTTCTTTGTACACCCACCAAAGAAAATCACTTTATTTGACCAGTATTTAAAAAATAAAAATAAATGAAGAAAAATCCTTGTAGATATAAAAAGTATACATTTTATTGTATAATTAATATATATATATAATGTCCTCGTTAACCAGTGCATTACCAGACAATTTTGCCCCCTTCATGCCCAGGCCCATTTTCAGCTTCACGTGATGATGCGCTTTGAATGACAATTGCGCGGTCAGGCAGCACTTGTACTCTTATGACATTTTTATAGTTTTTTTTTTGGTGGTATTTAATCACCACTGGGATTTTTACTTTTTTTTTTTTAATTAAAAAAAATAAATATTTTTTTTTCTTAATTTCTGTTAAAAAATGTATCAAATAGGTAATTTTTATTCTTGACTGATGGGTGCTGGTGAGGCTGCAGTGATAATCGGGGCACTAATAAGCTGTACTGATGGGCGCCGATAAGCTGTATTGGTGGCCACTGATAAGGCTGCACTAATGGGCGCTAAAAAGTTGTACTGATTGGCACTGATAATCAGGGCATTGATGAGGTGGCACTGATAAGCTGTGCAGATGGGCATTGAGGTGGCACTGATAATCTGTACTGATTGGCACTGATAACCAGGGCATTGATGAGGTGGCACTGATAAGCTGTACGGCTGGGCATTGAGGTGGCACTGATGATCAGGGCATTGATGAGATTGTACTGATGGGTGCTGGTGAGGCTGCAGTGGTGAACTGTACTGATGATGTGGCACTGATAACCAGGGCATTGATGAAGTGGCGCTGATAAGCTGTATTGATGGGCACTGATAACTAGGGCATTGATGAGGTGGCACCGATAAGCTGTACTGATTGGCACTGTTAACCACTGCATTGATGCGGTGGCGCTGTTAACCAGGGCATTGAGGTGGCGCTGATAAGCTGTACTGATTGGCAATGATAACCAGGGCATTGGTGAGGTGGCACTGATAACCAGGGCATTAATGAGGTGGCACTGATAAGCTGTACTGATTGGCAATGATAATCAGGGCATTGATGAGGTGGCACTGATAAGCTGTACTGATTGGCAATGATAACCAGGGAATTGATGAGGTGGCACTGATAAGCTGTACGGATGGGCATTGACGAGGTTGTACTGATGGGCGCTGGTGAGGTTGCAGTGATAAAACTGTACTGATGAGGTGGCACTGATAATCGGGGCATTGATGAGGCTGCGCAGATAAGCTGTACTGATTGGCGCAGATAACCAGGGCATTGATGAGGTGGCACTCATAAGCTGTACTGATTGGCATTGATGACCAGGGCTTTGATGCGGCGCTGATAAGCTGTATTGATTGGCAATAATAACTAGGGCATTGATGAGGTGGCACTGATAAGCTGTACCGATTGGCACTGATGAGGTGGCACTGATAACCAGGGCATTGATGAGGTGGCGCTGATAAGCTGTACTGATTGGCACTGATAACCAGGCAATTGATAAGGTGGCACTGATAAGCTGTACTGATTGGCACTGTTAACCAGGGCATTGATGCAGTGGCACTGATAAGCTGTACTGATTGGCAATGATAACCAGGGCATTGGTGAGGTGGTACTGGCAATAACCAGAGCATTGATGAGCAGGCACTGAAGCTGTACTGATGGGCATTGATGAGGTGGCACTGATATCCAGGGCATTTAAGGTGACACTGATAACCAGGGCATTAATGAGGTGGCACTGATAAGCTGTACTGATTGGCAATGATAACCAGGGAATTGATGAGGTGGCACTGATAAGCTGTACGGATGGGCGTTGACGAGATTGTACTGATGGGCGCTGGTGAGGTTGCAGTGATAAAACTGTACTGATGAGGTGGCACTGATAACCAGGGCATTGATGTGGCGCTGATAAGCTGTACTGATTGGCAATGATAACCAGGTCATTGATAGGGTGGCACTGATTGGCAATGATAACCAGAGAATTGATGAGATGGCACTGATAATCAGGGCATTGATGAATTTGTACTGATGGGCGCTGGTGAGACTGCAGTGATAAACTGTACTGATTGAGGTGGCACTGATAATCAGGGCATTGATGAGGCTGCGCAGATAAGCTGTACTGATAACCAGGGAATTTCTGAGATGGCACTGATAAGCTGTACTGATTGGCACTAATAACCAGGGAAATTATTAGGTTGCACTGATAACCAGTGCATTGATGAGGTGGCACTGATAAGCTGTACTGATTGGCACTGAGAATCAGGGCATTGATGAGGTGGTACTGATGAGCTGTACTGATTGGCACTGATAACCAGTGCATTGATGAGGTGGCACTAATAAGCTGTACTGATTGGCACTGAGAATCAGGGCATTGATGAGGTGGTACTGATGAGCTGTACTGATTGGCACTGATAACCAGTGCATTGATGAGGTGGCACTGATAAGCTGTACTGATTGGCACTGAGAATCAGGACATTGATGAGGTGGCGCTGATGAGCTGTACTGATGGGCACAGATAATCAGGGCATTAATGATGTTGCGCTGGTGAGGCTGCTCTATTGAGACTGCAGTGATAAACTGTACTGATGAGGCGGCACTGAAAATCGGGGCGGTAGCCGGAGGGCTTTCACACTGAGGCGATGCGCTGGCGGGAGAAAAAAAAATCTGCAAGCAGCATCTTAGAAGTGGCGTGTATACCGCTCCTTCACCGCTCCTTCACCGCTCCTTCACCGCTCCTTCACCGCTCCTTCACCGCTCCTTCCCATTGAAAACAATGGGACACTGCGGTAATACCGCCGGCAATGCACCTCTGCAGAGGCAGATTGCCGGCGGTATTAACCTTTTTTTGGCTGCTAGCAGGGGTTAATACCAAACCGATTGCGGCCGAATACCGCGTCAATTCCGACGGTATAGCGCCGCTATGCTGCCCCAGTGTGAAAGGGGCCTAATCGAGGGGGGAGGAGGAACCACGGTAGGCGGAATATAAGCAGATTAAACTTCAGCTTTAAGCGGTACGGGGTAGATCCACGTACAACGGCGCGTTAGTGCACCTTACTGTAACTTGTTCTTGTTTTGAATCCTCAACGAATTCGCGCCGTAAGTTACGGCGGCGTAGTGTATCTCTTGCGGCGTAAGGGCACGCAATTCAAATGGATGTAATGGGGGCGTGTTTTATGTAAATACGTCGTGACCCGACGTAAACGGCGTTTTTTTTTAACTGCGCATGCGCCGTCCCTGGGGGTATCCCAGTGCGCATGCTCGAAATTTAACTGGAACAAGCCAATGCTCACGACGGTGACGTCATTCTAGGCAAATTCCTATTCGCAAACGACTTGCGCAAACAACATAAAAAATTCAAAATTGTACGCGGGAACGACGGCCATACTTAACATTGAGTACGCCACCATATAGCACCTTTAACTATACGCTGGAAAAAGCCGAACGAAAACGACGTAAAAAAAATGCGCCGACGTACGTTCGTGGATCGCCGTAACTAGCTAATTTGCATACTCGACACGGATTTCGACGGGAACGCCACCCAGCGGCCGCCGAAAAATTGCAGCTTAGATCCGACAGCGTACTAAGACGTACGCCTGTCGGATCGAGCCCAGATGCCGTCGTATCTTTGTTTTGTGGATACAAAACAAAGATACAACGCTGGAAATTTAAGATTACGCCGGCGTATCGGTAGATACGCCGGCGTAATCCTTTTGTGGATCTGCCCCTACATTTTTATTTTTTAAAGCGCCCCCCCATCACCCTCAAGCTCGCACACAGAAGCGAATGGGTTATGTAGACGGCGTTTAAACACATGTGAGGTATCTCTGCGACCGTTAGAGCGAGAGCAATAATTCTAGCACTAGACCTCCTCTGTATCTCCTAAACTGATAACTTGTAGATTTCTTTATTACGTTTTTGGCGCCATTCTATGAGTGTGCGCAATTTTAAAGCGTGCTGTGTTGGGTATCTATTTACTCGGCGTAACATCATCTTCCACATTATACAAAAAATGTGAGTAAATATTGTTTTGTTTTTTTTTTATTTATAAACGTTTGAAACGAAAAAATTGCATTTGAAAAATTGCTGCGTAAATACAGCGTGACATAAAAAAAAATTGCAACAATCACCATTTTATTCCATAAGGTCTCTAAAATATATACACACACACACAATATGTGTATATTTGGGGGTTCTGAGTAACTTTCTAGCAAAAAATGCTGATTTTTACATGTATGAGAGGAATGGCAGAATTGGTCCGGTACGGAAGGGGTTAAGGAGGACGGGTGATAATCCGGCAGGTGGAAGCGGCTTTGCATGTAATAATCTTGTGGCTCAGACACTCGTCCCTTCAGAGGTGTTCAGTGCTGGAAGGTTGTCACATGTTCACCTGCCCGGCGGCGCCAGCATCTTGTTGGGGATGGGATATCGCAGAAGGTGGACGGCCTATGAAGGTTATAATTAGAGGTCGACCCATATGGGTTTTTCTCTGGCCGATGCCGATATTTAGAAATCTGGGCGGCCGATGGCCGATATATGATGCCGATTTTTGCGGCTGAAATTTTAGGCCGATTTTTTTATTTTATTTTTGGCACTGGAAGATGGCACTAGCAGAAGGCACTGATTGGCAGCTGGCACTTATTGGCACTGGCAGGTTGCACTGGATGGCACTGAAAGATGGTACTAGCAGATGGCACTGATTGGCAGGTGGCACTTATTGACACTGGCAGGTGGCACTGATTGGCAGTTGGCACTGGCAGATGGCACTAATTGGCAGGTGGCACTGACTGGCAGGTGGCACTAATTGGCACTGGCAGGTGGCACTGGATGGCAATAGTTAACACTGGCAGATGGCACTGGTTGGCATTGGCAGGTGGCACTGATGGCTTTAGTTGGCACTGGTAGGTGGCACTAATTAGCACTGGATGTTGGCACTGGCAGGTGGCATTGGCAGATGGCACTGAATGGAAGGTGGCACTGGATGGAAGGTGGCACTGGATGGAAATAGTTAGCACTGGCAGATGGCCCTGGTTGGCATTGGCAGGTGACACTGATGGCTTTAGTTGGCATTGGTAGGTGGCACTGGTATTGCCACTGGCAGGTGGCATTGGCAGATGGCACTGGATGGAAGAAGACAGTAATTGACACTGGATGGTGGCACTGGATGGCAATAGTTAGCACTGGCAGATGGCACTGGTTGGCATTGGCAGGTGACACTGATGGCTTTAGTTGGCACTGGTAGGTGGCACTGGATGGTGGCACTGGTATTGGCACTGGCAGGTGGCATTGGCAGATGGCACTGGATGGAAGGTGGCCCTGGATGGAAGGTGGCACTGGATGGAAATAGTTAGCACTGGCAGATGGCACTGGTTGGCATTGGCAGGTGGCACTGGTATTGCCACTGGCAGGTGGCATTGGCAGATGGCACTGGATGGAAGAAGGCACTAATTGACACTGGATGGTGGCACTGGCAGATGGCACTGGATGGCAAGTGGCACTAATTGCCACTGGCAGGTGGCACTGGTGCAAAAAGACACCAGAGAGCGGTGTGTGTCCCACGAGCGCAGTCCCCTCCTCCTCTGTGGGTGTAAACAGAGCGGAAGGCCGCCGCGCTGGGTGTACCGAGATGGCCGTGGCTCCAGAGCAAGGCCGAAGCCGCAGCCTTTCCTGATGCTGTGACCGCGGCGGCAATCCGTGGATTGCCACCGCGGTCACAGCATCAGGAAAGGCCTCGGCCTAGCTCCGGATCCATGGCACCGCTAGCAGCCATGTAAAATATCGGCCCAATTTGGATAAAAATCGTCCGATGCCGATTTCTCCAAAACGGCCAAATATCGACCTCTAGTTATAATATATAATAAAATAAGAAAAACATGCCGGAGTGGAGCTAAAGCAGTGGAGAGGGGTTAAAACCACCCGCTGGAGGTTATAAGGAGCGATGAGACTTTCGGAAAAAGCCTTTTATGACTCGGTAATAAGGAGTCAGAATATTATGGGGAGCGTCCTCTAGTCACCCGAGGGATACTGATGTAAAGTTGTAGATCACATAAGAGGATGGTTTTTTTTTAGAAAATGTTTTTTTTTTTTAAGTTGACCTCCTGGAGATTTACCCCTCTTCCTGACCCAGGCCGTTTTTTGCGATACGGCACTGCGTTACTTCAACCACTTCAGCCCCGGAAGAATTTACCCCCCTTCCACTACCAGAGCATTTTGTTCGGCACTGCGTCGCTTTAACTGACTTTGTAGCAAAACAAAATTGACGCCCTTCTGTTTTTTTTTTTTTTCACAAATAGAGCTTTCTTTTGGTGGTATTTGATCACCTCTCTGCGGTTTTTATTTTTTGCGCAAAAAAAAACATAAAAAGAGCGACAATTTCAAACAAAAAGCAATATTTTTTTACTTTTAACCACTTGCCTACTGGGCACATATACCCCCTTCCTGCCCGGACGAAATGTTATCTTCCGGCACTGCGTCGCTTTAACTGACAATTGCGCGGTCGCGCGACGTGGCTCCCAAACAAAATTGACGTCCTTTTTTTTCCCCACAAATAGAGCTTTCTTTTGGTGGTATTTGATCACCTCTGCGGTTTTTATTTTTTGGGCTATAAACAAAAAGAGTGACAATTTTGAAAAAAAAATGCAATATTTTTTACTTTTTGCTATAATAAATATCCCATTTAAAAAAAATAAAAAAATTTTTTTATCTCAGTTTAGGCCGATACGTATTCTTCTACCTATTTTTGGTAAAAAAAAATTGCAATAACCGTATAGTGACTGGTTTGCGCAAAAGTTACATTGCCTACAAAATAGGGGACATAACTATGATATTTTTTTTTTTTTTTACTAGGAATGGCGGCGATTTGCGATTTATTTATTTTTTTTTTTTATTTTTTTTTTCAGGACTGCGACATTATAGCGGACACTTTTGACACATTTTTGGGACCATTCACATTTATACAGTGAACAATGCTATAAATATGCACTGATTACTGTATAAATGTGACTGGCAGGGAGGGGGTTAAATGTGTAGCCTAGTCAGTGTTCTAACTGTGGGGGGAGGGGGGTGACTGGGGGAGGTGACCGATCGGTGTCCCTATGTACAAGAGACACAGCATCGGTCTCCTCTCCCTGACAGGACGTGGAGCTCTGTGTTTACACACACACAGAGATCCACGGTCCTGCTCAGTTACTGGGCAATCGCGGGCGACCGCCGGGCACACACATTGTGTTCCCAGTAACGTGACGGGTGCGCACGCGCGCCGCTGGCGGCCCGCGCGCGCCCCCTAGCGGCTTCAAATGACAGGACGTCATATGACAATAGGGGTGTTAAGTGGTTAATAAATATCCCCAAAAATACATTTAAAAAAAAAAAAATTTTTCCTCAGTTCAGGCCGATAAGTATTCGTCTACATATTTTTGGTAAAAAAAATCGCAATAAGTCCCCATACACACGATAGAATCCATCCGCTGAAAAATCCCAGCGAATGGGTTTCAGCGGATAGATTCTATGGTGTGTACACGCGGATTTTTCTCCCATGCGATGGATTTCCAGCAGATAAATATTTGAAGACATGTCTTCAAATCTATCCGCTGGAATCCATCCCAACGGATTGATCCGCTGGTCTGTACAGACTCACCGGATCAATCCGTCGTAATGATTCGACGCATGCGTGGAATTCCTTATATGACTGCGTCGCGCACGTCGCCGCGTCATCGCGACACGTCATCGCCAGAGGATTTCGGCGCGGATTTCAATGCGATGGTGAGTACACTCCATCGCATCAAAATCCGCGCAAATCCTCTCGTGTGTATGGGGCCTAAGCGTATATTGATCGATTTGCGCAAAAGTTATAGCGTCTACAACATAGGGGATAGATTTATGGCATTTTTATTAATATTATTTTTTTTTTTATTTTTTTTTTTACTAGTAATGGTGACGATCAGCGTTATTTTTTTTATTAATTTTTTTATCGGTACTGCGACATTATGGTGGACACTTTTGACACTATTTTGGGACCATTGTCATTTATAGAGCGATCAGTGCTATAAAAATGCACTGATTACTGTGTAAATGACACTGGCAGGGAAGGGGTTAAACACTAGGGGCGATCAAGGGGTTAAAGCGGAGCTCCGCTGAAAAGAAAAATATTAAAAGCCAGCAGTTACAAATACTGCAGCTGCTGACTTTTAATATTAGGATATTTACCTGTCCTGGAGTCCAGCGCCGTCCGCAGCAGAGGATGAGCGATCGTCCTCCTCGCCATCCTCGGTGAGGGAACCAGGAAGTGAAGCGCTCTGGCTTCACTGCCCGGTTCCCTACAGCGCATGCGCGAGTCGCGCTGCGCCTGCCGATTGGCTCCCACTGTGTACTGGGAGCCGAGTGTTCCCAGAACACAACGGGGGGGGGGGAACGACAGGAGGTGACGTATTGCCCGCAGTCCGCCGGAAGTGGGTGCAAATACCTGTCTTTAGACAGGTATCTGCACCCCCCTCCCCCCTGAAAGGTGTCAAATGTGACACCGGAGGGGGGAGGGTTCTGATCAGCGGGAGTTCCACTTTAGGGTGGAGCTCCGCTTTAAGTGTGTCCTAGGGAGTGATTCTAACTGTGTGGGGGATGGGCTACCACTGACATGACAGTGATCACTGCTCCCGATGACCGGGAGCAGTAGATCAGTGTCCTGTCACGAGGCAGAACAGGGAAATGTCTTGTTTACATAGGCATCCCCCCCGTTCTGCCTCTCTGTCTCACGATCGCGGGCCGCTGGCAAACATGGAATTTGCGCTAGAAACAAAAAAAGACCAACAATTCTGGAGAGAAAAAAAAAACGCCCAAAATGTTTTTTTTTATTTTCCGCGATAAAACATATCCAATTTAAAAAAATGTAAAAAAACTTAAATTTCTTCATAAATTTGGGCCAATATGTATTCTAAAACAGGTTTTTAGTAAAAAAAAAAATAAGCGGTTTGTGCTACGGTTGCAACGATGCCACTTTTTTAAGACAAGTACTCTCCGATTCCCGATACTTTTTCTGTCATGTGACAGTGGCACTAATATGCAGCATTAGAATTACTGCCCATGATCTGACGTTCGCGGTGATACCTCGCATGTGGGATGATCACTGTTTGCGTGCGTGTGTGTGGGACTGACATGTGCGTTCGTCTGTGTGAGGGGGGGGGGGGGACGTGAGCACTTTACATTATTAATGTATTAATTGGCGTATAACACTCGCTTTGTCACGTTGCAAATAGTGTGTGCGTGTTATATGCCGATACTGCCTCGGAGAGTCTGGGGAGGGGGGCGGGACGAGCGCCGTCAGATTACATACAGAGAGTCAGCGGCCTCTGTAATAGGAAGTGCCGTCTCCTGGGCCGGCATTGGACCAATGTTCTGCCTATCACCAGAAGTTATGTATATCATCCCGCCCCCCTCCCTGAGATGGGCATTGATCAAGCTGCACTGATGGGCACTGACCCTTATTTTGCTTCAAGGTTCTTTATTACAAATGTAATTTTTTTTTCCTGAAACTCCCCTCTTATTAACCACTTCAGACCCGGACCATTATGCAGGTTAAGGACCTTGCCCCTTTTTGCGATTCGGCACTGCGTCGCTTTAACTGACAATTGCGCGGTCGTACGCCGTGGCTCCCAAACAAAATTGGCGTCCTTTTTTTCCCCACAAATAGAGCTTTCTTCTGGTGGTATTTGATCACCTCTGCGTTTTTTTTGCGCTATAAACAAAAATAGAGCGACAATTTTGAAAAAAAAAAATCTATATTTTTTACTTTTTGCTATAATAAATATCCCCAAAAAATATATAAAAAAAAAAACAAAACGTTTTTTTCCTCAGTTTAGGTCGATACGTATTCTTCTACATATTTTTGGTAAAAAAATCGCAATAAGCGTTTATTGATTCGTTTGCGCAAAAGTTATAGCGTTTACAAAATGGGGGATATTTTTATGGCATTTTTATTAATAATTTTTACTAGTAATGGCGGCAATCGGCGTTTATTAAATTTTTTTCGTGACTGCGACATTATAGCGGACACATCGGACACTTTTGACACATTTTTGGGACCATTGTTATTTTCACAGCGAAAAGTGCTATAAAAATGCACTGATAACTGAAAATGGCAGTGAAGGGGTTAACCACTAGGGGGGCGCTAAGGGGTTAAGTGTGCCCTAAGGGAGTGATTCTTACTGTAGGGGGGCGTGGCTGGACTTGTGACGTCACTGATCGTCGTTCCCTATAGCAGGGAACAGATGATCAGTGACAAGCCACAGAGAATAACAAGGAAGGTTTGTTTACACTCACCTCTCCCCGTTCTTTAGCTCCTGTGACCGATCGCGGGACACTGACGGCGATCGGGTCCCGCGGGCGCGGAGCTTTGGACCGGGTCGCGCGCGCAACCCACGGCTGGGCTCTTAAAGGTGACGTACAGGTACGTGCCTGTGCCCAGCCGTGCCATTCTGCTCACGTATATGTGCAGGAGGCGGTCCTTAAGTGGTTAAGGTGCGTGTTATATGCCGATAAATACGCGTATATTTTTTTACACGGTTACGTTTTAGATTTTTTTTCTTAATCATTTTTATTGCTGTCGCAAGCAATATAAACATCCTTGTGACGGCAGTAGGTACTCTTTATGGAGAGATGAACCACTTGAAGACCAATGTCGTACCAGGTACGTGACTGGTGGGCAAGTGGTCAATTGAACCAGTTGAAGCCGATTGGCTACCATGCACAGCTTTACTAGATTTTGCACTCTTTAGTAAGTCAACCCCACTCTGTATGTGCGAGTCTATTGTTTTCATTCTGATTGCTAGCCATGTTCTAAAGCTGGACACACATTTAGTACAGTGATGGAGAACATTGGCACACAAGTGGGCAGATCCTCAAAGAAATTACGCCGCGTATCTATTGATACGCTGCGTAATTTCAAATTTTGCGCGTCGTATCTTTGTTTTGGCATCCACCAAACAAGATACGACGGCATCTGTGTTATATCCGACAGGCGTACGCCGTCGGATCTAAGATGCAATTTTCCGTCGGCCGCTAGGTGGCGTTTCCGTCGTATTCCACGTCGAGTATGCAAATTAGCTATTTCTGACGATCCACGAACGTACGAGCGGCCGTCGCATTCTTTTACGTCGTTTCCGTTCGGCTTTTTCCGGCGTATAGTTAAAGCTGCTATATGGTGGAGTACTCAATGTTAAAGGGGTGGTTCCCCCTAAAAAAAATTCTAACAATACATTCGGAAGACTGGTTACACTGCGGGTAGGCTGTTTTCTTTTTTTTTGTACATACCTCGATCTCGCCGTTTCATCCCTCGGCTTCCGGGTATGATTCTTGTGGGGCTGGGCGTTCCTAGTTGATTGACGTTCCTCCGACCGACGCATACTTGACGTCACGACTTTCCGAAAGAAGCCGAACGTCGATGCGCAGGTGCCGTATAGAGCCGACTCTATACGGCGCCTGCGCAATGACGTTCGGCTTCTGACGGAAAGACGTGACGCGCAGTATACGCCGGTCGGAGGAACGCCAATCAATTAGGTCCAGCAAGAATCATACCCGGAAGCGGAGGGATGAAACGGCGAGATCGAGGTATGTACCAAAAAAAAAACCCAGCCTAACCGCAGTGTAACCAGTCTTACGAATGTATTGTTAGAATTTTTTTTTAGGTGGAACCACCCCTTTAAGTATGGCCGTCGTTCCCGCGTCTAATTTAAAAAAAAATTACGTCGTTTGCGTAAGTCGTCCGTGAATCGGGCTGGATGCAATTTACGTTCACGTCAAAACCAATGATGTCCTTGCGACGTAATTTAGCACAATGCACGGCGGGAAATTTTAGGGACGGCGCATGCGCAGTTCGTTCGGCGCGGGGACGCCCTTTATTTAAATGAAACACGCCCCCTACCTGCCGCATTTGAATTCCACGCCCTAACGCCGCGATAGATACACTACGCCGCCGTAACTTACGGTGCGAATTCGTTGAGGATTCAAACCAAAGCCAAGTAAGTTACAGCGGCGCAGCGTATCTCAGATACGCTGCGCCGGTGCAGATCTTTGCGGATCTGCCCCAAGATGTTTTGGGACTACATTTCCCATGATGCTCCACTACATTGCTGAGTACATGAGCATCCTGGGAAATGTAGTTCCAAAACATGTGGGGTGCCGATATTCTGTTTGCATCTCCCCAGTAGGACATTTCTGTATCCGTCTTCCTATGTATTGTTTTCTGTGTTCCGCAGTGCTTGAGGAAACCATGCACTTCTGATCCGTCCCATCATGGAGGTCAGGGAGGGGCCCCCGTGTGAGGAGAGGCTTCCGACTCCAGGAGCCGAGGACCACCCAACTGGCCCCCGAGAGCTGGAGGGAGACGGGGGCAATGAGGTGAAGAAGCCGGCTGAAGACCTCAGCAATGGAAAGAAGGATGATGGCGAGTTAGAGGAAGAGCTGGATCCCCGAATACAGGTATTTTAGTTGTGTTCTTTAACCTCTTCAATGCCGGACACTTTACCCCCCTTTCTTCCCAGGACAATTTTCAGCTTTCAGCTCTGTCACACTTTGAATGACAATTGCACCGTCATGCAACATTGTACCCACACTAAATTTTTATCATTTTCTTCCCACAATCAGAACTTTCTTTTGGTTGTATTTGATCACCTCTGGGGTTTATATTTTTGGCTAAACAACCCAAAAAAATAAACAAGTAAAAATTAAATAAATAAAAAATGTTTTTCTTTTGTTTCTGTTCTGAAATTTTGTTTTCTCCTTTTATTGAGGGGCACTGATGAGGCAGCACTAATAAGTAGAATTGATGGGCACTAAAAGATGGCACTGACAGGCGTTACTGATGGCCACTGATTGGCATCTGTTTAGGGCACAGACAGGCGTTACTGATTGCCACTGATTGGCATCTGTTTAGGGCACGGACAGTCGTTACTGATTGGCACTGATTGGCATCTGTTTCGGGCACAGACAGGCGTTACTGATGGCCACTGATTGGCATCTGTTTAGGGCACAGACAGGCGTTACTGATTGCCACTGATTGGCATCTGTTTAGGGCACAGACAGGCGTTACTGATTGGCATCTGTTTAGGGCACTGACAGTCTTTACTGATGGGCACTGATTGGCATCTGTTTAGGGCACGGACAGGCGTTACTGATGGGCACTGATTGGCATCTGTTTAGGGCACGGACAGGCGTTACTGATGGGCACTGATTGGCATCTGTTTAGGGCACTGACAGTCTTTACTGATGGGCACTGATTGGCATCTGTTTAGGGCACTGACAGTCGTTACTGATTGGCATCTGTTTAGGGCACCGACAGTCGTTACGGATGGGCACTGATTGGCATCTGTTTAGGGCACGGACAGGCGTTACTGATGGGCACTGATTGGCATCTGTTTAGGGCACGGACAGGCGTTACTGATGGGCACTGATTGGCATCTGTTTAGGGCACTGACAGTCGTTACTGATTGGCATCTGTTTAGGGCACCGACAGTCGTTACTGATGGGCACTGATTGGCATCTGTTTAGGGCACGGACAGGCGTTACTGATGGCCACTGATTGGCATCTGTTTAGGGCACAGACAGGCGTTACTGATGGCCACTGATTGGCATCTGTTTAGGGCACAGATAGGCGTTACTGATGGCCATTGATTGGCATCTGTTTGGGGCACTGACAGTCATTACTAATGGGTACTGATTGGCACTTTGGGGACTAATTGGCACTTTGGGCACTGCCATTTTTATGGGCACTGACTGGCATCTGTGGTGGGTACATCCAATGAGGGCTGCACTATTAATAAATGAGCTGATTATCAGCGCAGACCCCCCTCTGACAGGAGAGCTGCCGTTCGGCTCTACATGTCAGCGCGAACCGAGGAAAGCCAATTACCAGCACCCTGGTTTCACGCTGTGATTGGTCACAGCTGATCATGTGGTAAAGCACCTGCGTCAGAGGCTCTTTACCACATTCAGAGTTGCGGTGTGTCAGGGTGACACATCACTAGTAATGGCGGAA